>NC_142932.1:107171451-107384342 GCF_046866305.1 Octopus bimaculoides | reverse complement strand
ATATTAAGAATAACACTTTGAATACTTACAAGTAATGATGAAATGAGAAGTTAAAAACCTATGCATCTCACACAATTCTTTTGCCAAACGCTTGTCATTAAATGTGAAATAGCAAAGATCCCGGTGTGCTTCGGCACATGCCATCATTTGTATTAATGCTGAAATAGAATTAGAGATAAGAACATTAATGTTAAAGCAAAGTTTTCAACAAATCTCTTAGGATGTTTTGAACATGAAATATTCTTCAGTTATTTTATCATCTATTCTTCCATATTTGCATGGGTTGGATGGAATTTGTTGAAGCAGATTTTCTAATGCTGGAGGACCTTCCTCTCACCAACCCTCACCTGTTTCCAAGTAAGTTAATATTTCCCCATGACCAGACATGTTTTTATGGAAGATTGGAAATGAAGGACACTGCTGGCATGATAATGACACTTGCTTACAACTTCCAAGCGATGTCAAAGCAAAGCAATGGTAACACACACACACACACACACACACACACACATACATACACATTATGACGAGTTTCTTTCAGTTTCAATCTACCAAATCCACTCCAAAAGTTTTGGTTGGATTTTGAACTGGAGCTATAGTAGAAGCCACTTGCCCAAGGTGCACCACAGTGGGACTGAACCTGAAACCACATTGTTGCAGCACCATAGTCAACTGCTACAAAGGTAAAGGTGACACTTTAGACACAAACAATTACAGAGGTATCAAGCTTTTAGATCATGTAATGAAAGTCACGGAGAGGGTCATAGCCCAACTAATTAGGGAGAAAGTCAGTTTAGATGAGATGCAGGTTGCGTTCATGCCAGGGAAAAGCACCACTGATGCTATATTTCTGGTAAGACAGCTGCAGGAGAAATACCTAGCCAAGGATAAACCTCTGTATATGGCTTTCGTTGACATGGAGAAAGCCTTTGACAGGGACCCCAATCCCTTCTCTGGTGGTCAATGAGGAAACTAGGGATAGATGAGTGGTTAGTGAGAGCTGTATAAGCCATGTACAGGGATGCTGTCAGTAAGGTGAGGGTAGGCAACGAGTACAGTGAAGAATTCCGGGTAAAGGTAGGGGTCCACCAAGGTTCAGTCCTCAGCCCCTCTTATTCATCATAGTCCTCCAGGCAATAACAGAGGAATACAAGACATGATGCTCCTGGGAGCTCCTCTATGCTGATGACCTTGCACTAATTGCTGAGTCACTATCAGAACTAGAGGAGAAGTTTCAGGTGTGGAAGCAGGGACTAGAATCGAAGGGCCTTAGAGTCAACCTAGCTAAAACCAAAGTCCTAATAAGTAGGAAGGCAGACAAAACACAAACCCCTTCAGGTAGATGGTCCTGCTCGATCTGTAGAAAAGGAGTGGGTAGTAACTCTATAAGATGCACCCAGTGCAAGCTATGGACACATAAGAGGTGCAGCAGTATCGAAGGAAGGCTAACTAGGAAGATAGTTTTTGTATGTGGCAGAGGCTCAGGAGCAATAAACACTGAAAATGTGCCGAGAACAACTTCTGCCACATTCCAGGGAGAAAAACTAGAAGTAGTTGATAGCTTCCGTATCGGGGGAGGGTGCGCTGAAAGTGTAGCTGCTAGAATAAGAATAGCCTGGGCAAAGTTCAGAGAGCTCTTACCTCTGCTGGTAAAAAAGGTCATATTACTTTGAAGAAATTATCAATGAATATTAAAAAGTTTTTAAACTATAAAGTTTATTTGTATATTAAACATAAATTATAATGCTTAATATTACAAGATTCGCTTCTGTTTTAAACATCAACTTCCATTTGAATTCCATATGTAAATAAATAGTAATAAAGCAAAAAAAAACAAAGCAACAAAACAAGTGAGTAAATTATTTTTGAAAGTATTACGTAGTGCAAAAACAATAATCCCTATCTAATAGAATTAAGTTTTCAAATTGTGTTAGACTGTGGTCATGCTGGGGTACCACCTTGAAATTATTTAGTCAATAATATCCCAAAAACAATCCTTTGCACATAGTCAGATGTATGTTGCATTATCAAGAACATCAAGAAAACAAAATATAAAAATATTAACCAAGATAAATGAAAAGGGTCCATTTGCTGACTCGTGCCTGCAAAAAAAATTCTACAGTGGTGAGACATTCATTACTCTCTTTTAATTGAAATGTATTTAAGTTTCTTTTTAATTGCTAAGAAAGGGACACTAGAAACAGTTAAGACATTTATACGTGAATATAATGAAACAACAATATAGCAAAACTCAATTCTTCATATTGGTAAATGTAATTCATTAATTCCCACCAGCACATCTGTTTTCAAATTCACTCAAGCAAAGATTCATGAACATTTTCCCTTGACAGTCACATCGCTTTTCCAAAAAGCACCCACTACACTCTTGGAGTGGTTGGCATTAGGAAGGGCATCCAGCTGTAGAAACTCTGCCAAATCAGATTGGAGCCTGGTGTAGCCATCTGGTTTCACCAGTCCTCAGTCAAATCGTCCAACCCATGCTAGCATGGAAAGCGGACGTTAAACGACGATGATGATGATGATGATGATGATTATCATCTTTTTTAAATGTATCATGGATTATTTTACTGATTATAGAATAAACTATAACATGGTTTTTGTTCAATTCATGAGCATATTGTCAATTTACTCTATAATTTATATATCATATCTACATGTATACATAATATCAATATGCGTAAACCGCCCAGAGGGCCGTTTTCTTGCTGGTATTATTAACCGGTAGATTAATCATGACAGCATAAAAATATATATCAAAATAAAACCCAGCTAAAAGAGTGTAATTAAGACACAACTAAAAGAACTAATGATCTGAATACCTTTTAGTTGATGATCTCCTCCGAATGCACCACAGCCCCAATTCCCAGAGCATACTGCTGGAAGATAACCAGCATCTTGCTGTAAGTGGTCATGAAATCCACAGTAGGCCTAAAATAAGAAAAACAGATTGCATTTCAATCTTTATACCATAAAATTGTCTGTAATCATAGAAATATACATACATTAACACACTTTATTTTTGATGAATTTTGCAATGCACTGACACTAAATTTGAGCAGCTTGCTTTATCATTCTATTTCATGTCAAGATTAGCAGCTTTAGACAATTATGTAATTCACATAACCATATATGTATAAAACAAAAAGGTGATCACTTTATAGTTAATTCAAGTGAAAGACATTATTGAGTTAACCCTTTAGCATTTAAATGGACCATGTCCAGGCTAACTGTTCTACCTGTTTTATGTTCAAAGTGACCAGATCTGCCTTCTCATACCTACCCTACAATGTCATTCTAAAAATATATATTCACATATTGAAATCTTGAAGCTAGAAAATAATGTCTGTTTAGTTCAAAACAATGTGAATAAATAAGCAATACATTTGACAAAGAAATCTGAATGCTAAAGGGTTAAAAGAGCCGGTTTTTTGTTTTTGTTTTTTGTTTTTTTTGGTTTACATTTCTTCCATGAATCTTTGTATATATGTTATAAATGAGATGAGACAACATGAGCTAATGTGGACCTAAAAACAGGAAATATAACAAATTATGACTGATAATTTTTCCGAATTTTTGCACAATGCCAGCAATTTGAGGAGAGAGAAGTTGATTACATCGATCCCAGTGCTTAACTGGTACTTGTGTTATCAACCCCAAGAGGATGAAAAGTAAAGTCAACCTCAGTGATATCTGAACTCAGAAGAAATGCCCCTAAGCATTTCGTCTAGTGTGCTAATGATTCTGCTTGGTCGCCACCTTCAACTATGATTGTAATAATAAAACACAAAAACACCCACAATAAAACTGATGCTTTCAAACAACTGTTTGTATATCTTTATTTCTTACTGTTTCAAAGAGTTAAAAGTGTCATTAAAGCAAGGCACTGTGGACTTATACTAATGTAGAAAGGAGATTATTTTCAAACATTGCACTCATCCATGGTTGAAAAGTATTTAAGAAAAGGTACCTTATTTATAGTCACCCAGATGGAAAACCAGCAAGATAGCCTTTCTGTTAATAAATGGTTGACGCAAGGGTATAGCTTTAAAATAATTACATAAATAGTTTATGCAAGAAGTAGAAAAACTATCTAAACCACACAGGCAGGTAAATACACACAAACACACACACATTAGTGAGTTATCTCAAAGCATCTCAAACACCATCTATTTCTCTCTCTCTCTGTTTATCTTTCTAACTCTCCTTCCTCTCCTTTCTTTTCTTACTGGGGTAGCCAAGTATCTCCTCCATATCTCTATCCCTCTGTTATACTTTAACCTCTCAACTAGCACAAGATCACCTCCCACAGTACCACTCCCCCTCCCAGCCAAGGGATTAGGTCGTCAAGTAAGAAATTTGTAAAGAAAAAAAGTTTGCTAATGCTTTATAAATACAAGGAATAGTTCTATTTATCAAAGTATGCACCCATACAGCTCGGAACTGTAAAAGCCTGGCAATCTAGAGTCAATAAAATCTTGGAAGGCCTGTTTTACAACATCATCAGAATTAAATTTCTTTCTTATCAAAAAGTTATCCAAATTCTGGAAGAAGTGGTAGTCAGTGGGGGCAAGATCAGGTGAGTATGGTGGATGATGGAGAGCTTCCAACTCCAACTCTTGTAGTTTCGCTAATGTCATTTTTGCAATGTTTGGTCTGGTGTTGTCTTGCAATAAAATAGGAGTCTGTTGACTAATCTAGGCTCTTTTTCATCATCATTTGGTCCAGTTGGTTGCAGTATACTTCAGCCGTGATTGATGAGCCAGGTTTAATGAAATCATAATGGATCACACCTGCACCAGACCACCAAACACACACCATCAGCTTCTTTTGATGAATTTTGCTTTTTGGACTGTTTTAGTGGCTCGTCTTTGTCCAACCATTGTGCTGAACGTTTACGGTTGTTGTATTGGATCCATTTCTCATCACATTACAATTCGATTAAAAAATGATTCATTTTTGTGACAAGAAAGTAGCATAATGCAGGCTTCCAAACGTTGCTGTTTCTGATTTTCATTGAGTTCATGTGGAACCCACTTATCCAACTTTTTCACTTTACCGATTTGAACTAGGTGAGTCAATATTGTTTGCTTGCTAACACCAAACAACAATAATAATTCACAGGCACTTTGAGATGGATCTGACTCGATGGTGGCTTTCAGTACGTCATTATCTGCCTTTGTTTCTGGTCGACCACGTTGCTCATTTGTGAGGTCAAAGTTACCAGAATGAAATTTTTCAAATCAATTTGATACTGCCTGCTGTGTAATAACATTGGAATGAAATACTCCATTAATATTCTGAGCTGTCTGTGAAGCTGTATTTTCAAGAAAGAACTCATATTTTAAAACTGTATGAATTTCTGACTTATCCATTACTAAATAAAAATAGCAAAAAATGATTTATAAATACTTTATAAAGTGCAAAATGAGTTAGAATAAAGAAATATATGTGTCGGCTTTCTGACAAAAAATAAAGATTGTCAAAATATAATAATGGCACAAAATGAGCAGCTGCCAAAGTTCACTCTATACCTTACTACAAATTTCATACTTGATGACCTATTTGCTGACCCTGCTGGCACTGGTGCCATGTAAAAAGCACCTGGGCTGGTGCCACATAAAAAGTACCCAATGCACTTACTTTGTAAAGTGGTTGGCGTCAGGGAGGGCATCCAGCCACAAAAACAATGCCAAAGCAGACAATGGAACCTTGTGCAGTTCTCTGGTTTACCAGCTCCTCTCCAACTGACCAATCCATGCCAGCATGGAAGGAGATTAAATGAAGATGATATATATATATATATATATATATATATATATAAAGAACTGTTTATTTTTATTTGATAAAGCTTACTTTATTTAATTCCCGGATAATGTTTTGTTGCTGGAACTGATTTTTGTAATTTGACACTATCATAGCATCAATACAAGATAACTGGGATACACGGCGTCCCCAAGAATTTCTGCAATAAAAATTATAAAAAAACCCACTTTAAAAAGAGCATGAAAGACAATCAAACTGATAAAAAATTTTTAGTATACAATATCAAAAAAAAGAACTATGAGGGGGTGCTGAAAAGTTCCTGGCTATAAGGGTAACACAAAAGGCCAGGTTGGAAGCCCAACCTTCCAGGTTTTTTTACAGGGTTTAAAAAAAACTGAAGGACCACTGCAATAAGTGTGTAAGTCTGAGAGGGGAATATGTTGAATAAAATCATAGTTAACTGATCCCCCTGTATTTTTTTTTACCAAAAGCCAGGAACTTTTCAGCACTCCCTCACAGTAAATTAAATGAACACAGCTCTCTGATATTCTTGGCATGAAGGTTGAATACTTTGAACAATTAAAATTTGTTTCCTCATATTTTAATTAACTGAGATGGACATTCTCCATCAACCAGAAGTGAATAAAATAAATCTTTGCAGCTACATTGATAAAACTGTCATTGCCAGTATCCTCTTATCAACATTGAGTTGAAAGATTCTCTAATTTATGTTCCAATGAGCCTTTGATACAATAATATTTTAAGGAAGAAGCCCTACTTTCTAAAATCAACTTCAACTATCAAATTTACTCATGTATAAATCACATTCATATATACATCTTACCCCTAATTTAGTGTTAAATCTTGGTACACAATTTTTTCCCTTCATAGTTTTAGATTTGCCCTGTATATCACACCCCAGATTCTTCAGTTAAAATCAAATATAAAATAGTGCAACTTATGTTGTTGTTGGAACTTCGTCGCTTACGACGTCGAGGGTTCCAGTTGATCCGATCAACGGAACAGCCTGCTCGTGAAATTAACGTGCAAGTGGCTGAGCACTCCATAGACACGTGTACCCTTAACGTAGTTCTCGGGGATATTCAGCGTGACACAGTGTGACAAGGCTGACCCTTTGAATTACAGGCACAACAGAAACAGGAAGTAAGAGTGAGAGAAAGTTGTGGTGAAAGAGTACAGCAGGGTTCGCCACCATCCCCTGCTGGAGCCTCGTGGAGCTTTAGGTGTTTTCGCCCAATAAACACTCACAACGCCCGGTCTGGGAATCGAAACCGCGATCTTATGACTGCAAGTCCGCTGCCCTAACCACTGGGCCATTGCGCCTCCACAGTGCAACTTATACACAAGTAAATACAGTATTTTCACTGACCTCCAACTAACTTAAGTCAGTTGTTTTATACTACAAGTTAAAACTAGTATGGTTATCATATTTGTACACATAAAATGATACTTTTGATACTGAGGAACTTACTTAGCAAATTAACATTAAACCTATATCCAAAGTTCACATAGCATCTACAATAACTTATATTCAGCTTACTTATTTTAACTATTTCAGTGACTAAGGTTGCCAATGCATGATGAAAATTTTGTCACCTCATAGAATAAATTCTAAATGAATTAAACAGCTTTGTGTGTTATTACATGGCTCTTCTACAATATAATTGCTCTAACAAATGCTCTCAGATCAAATCACTTGCTAGAGAAATTCAAATCCAAGATGTTTCATTTCTATTGATCCACAACTTTACATTGAAAGGTCACAACTCCAATACTACAGACAGGTAACTACAATGTCCATAATTAGAATGTAACAGGAAAGAATCACAAGATGGAATCTTCAAACCGAGCCAACTGGCAAGAAACCTAGGTTTCTTGCAAATTAATGTACTCGATCATCCAATTAATCATTTCAATGTATTACTTTCTTTTGGATGTTGGTAGTCACGAACTAATTAAGCTACTATATTGGCAAAATTTACAACATTAAAAAAAGCAGTGTTTTACCTTCAAAAACAAACAAGACATTAATTTAATAACCTAAAAACGTACCTCACAGTCTTATCTTGAAAATCTCCTTTCCACAGGAAAGTATTTGCATAACCAGAATAGGCACTGAATCTTTCAAAACCTGAGGAAAAAAAACAAAGCAGAATTATAGGATCTGCAACAATCTCTCAAACATACATTCATACTAAATAAAAGGGTTTGGTTGGCCCAGGGCTATAGTAGAAGACATTTGCCCAAGGTGCCATGCAGTGGGACTGAACATGAAACTATGTGGTTGGAAAGCAAACTTCTTACCACACACTTATACCTATGCCTAACTCAGCCAACAGCAAAGATAAAAACTTCTGAAATAATTGCCACATTACAGCAATGTTATTTTTCACAGTTTAGTAATATCAAATTATTGCCTACTACTGAAGCAGTCTCCTGCATAAAGACAAAAATGTTTGCTCTGTCAACAAGAAATGGGGACTGATTAATTTAAACTGACCTTTGACGATCAAACATTCCTCTTTTTCTAGGCACTCAGTGAATAGCCGTGATATTAACAATTCTGGACAAATAACAAATCTAATCTCCTCCTGGACACAGCCTCGTGTCAATACACCTCCACCAATTTTCTTGTTAGCAAAATCAACCTAATAAAAAAAAAATCAAATGAAAAAAATATATATTGTTACAAAAAATATTTTATCAAAATACAGCATGTTCTCGTCATTACCATCAGAAGAAAAGACAATTCAGATCTATGTCATATCTAAGGTTTTGTTCAGAGAAAAGTTTTATAAGCTTCACTCAATAACTATTTATTTATATCCAAAATATAATGCAAGTAGCACTGTCATCATCCTCATTTAATATCCGTTTTCCATGCTGGCATGAGTTGGGTGATTTGACAGGAACTGGCAAGCCAGAGAGCTACACCTGGCTCTAATTGTCTGCTTAGGCATGGTCTGTTTGGTTGGATGCCCTTCCTAATGACAACCACTTTACAGAGTGTACTGGGTTTTTTTTTTCATGGCACCAGGTGCTTTTTACGTGGCACCAACACAAGTGCTTTGTATGTGGTGCCAACATTGATAATAATTAAGTATGTAATAAATAAATGCCTCTTTCATCACTAATTATTTTTAATATAATGGTTCAACTGAGACAAGTACATTGCTTTCTTAAAAGAAAATAATGTTGTATCTTGTCAGACGAAATTAGTATCACAAATGAATAAATGTAGAAAACAAATAATCAATTTTGTTTTTTGATTATTTATTGGATTTGTATTTTTTTTTTTTTCAATCAGCCATTCAGAAAATTAGTTATTTTGACATGGCTGCTGATTGTACATCATATATTTGGGAAAAAAAAATTCTAAGACATATTGAGATTTTGTAAACATGACCTCGCTTCCGTGCCGGTGGCACATAAAAAGTACCATTTGAGCGCGAACGTTTCCAGCTTCGCCTTACTGGCACTCATGCTGGTGGCATGTGAACAAAACATTGGACTGACTCCTGTGCAGGTGGCACATACAAAACACCATTTGAGCGTGGCCATTGCTAGTACCGCCTGACTGGCCTTCATGCCGGTGGCACGTAAAAGCACCCACTACACTCTCGGAGTGGTTGGCATTAGGAAGGACATCCAGCTATAGAAACTCTGCCAGATCAGATTGGAGTCTGGTGTAGCCATCTGGTTCACCAGTCCCCAGTCAAATCGTCCAACCCATGCTGGCTACGGCCTCAAACATCTCAATACCTTGCGCTTTAGTTTTTTGTCCCTTATTATTTATCTTGTTTCTCTCCATGAAATTCAATTGAATTCAGTTGTTGTCTTAAATTCATGCTTATTCATTTTCTAAGCTTCCTAAATTCATGCTACGTTATATTCTAATCACCCAGAATTCATTGCTCTTTTAAAAAAATTACGATTTATGCATTGTTGTCTCTCAAATATTTAAAATCTACAATTAAGAGCCCTCTCTACTCGCTGGCGGTACCTACCCACCACCACTACCCATTTTCCTTTATTCAAAAATTCTTATCGCTCCTTAAAATTATGGCTTTTAAGTGTTGATTTCTCAGCCCAAGAATTACAGCGTGATGTGCTGCTTGACTGGTCCCCCCTCTCTCTCTCTCTCTCTCTTTATATATATATATGATGATGATGATGATGATCTTTTCTCCCGCCATGCCTCTGTCTACCCCTCCATCCTCTCTCTCTCCCCTTCGTAGTTTTTCCTTTAAGGTCTTCAGGTTCTGGCTATATATAAATGAGAAACCCATTCTAAATTATCTCGCTGACATACTACGACGAAATACCCAAGATGCAGATAAGATAGAGATTTTTATTTATTTACGGCCTCAAACATCTCAATACCTTGCGCTTTAGTTTTTTGTCCCTTATTATTTATCTTGTTTCTCTCCATGAAATTCAATTGAATTCAGTTGTTGTCTTAAATTCATGCTTATTCATTTTCTAAGCTTCCTAAATTCATGCTACGTTATATTCTAATCACCCAGAATTCATTGCTCTTTTAAAAAAATTACGATTTATGCATTGTTGTCTCTCAAATATTTAAAATCTACAATTAAGAGCCCTCTCTACTCGCTGGCGGTACCTACCCACCACCACTACCCATTTTCCTTTATTCAAAAATTCTTATCGCTCCTTAAAATTATGGCTTTTAAGTGTTGATTTCTCAGCCCAAGAATTACAGCGTGATGTGCTGCTTGACTGGTCCCCCCTCTCTCTCTCTCTCTCTCTTTATATATATATATGATGATGATGATGATGATCTTTTCTCCCGCCATGCCTCTGTCTACCCCTCCATCCTCTCTCTCTCCCCTTCGTAGTTTTTCCTTTAAGGTCTTCAGGTTCTGGCTATATATAAATGAGAAACCCATTCTAAATTATCTCGCTGACGTACTACGACGAAATACCCAAGATGCAGATAAGATAGAGATTTTTATTTATTTACGGCCTCAAACATCTCAATACCTTGCGCTTTAGTTTTTTGTCCCTTATTATTTATCTTGTTTCTCTCCATGAAATTCAATTGAATTCAGTTGTTGTCTTAAATTCATGCTTATTCATTTTCTAAGCTTCCTAAATTCATGCTACGTTATATTCTAATCACCCAGAATTCATTGCTCTTTTAAAAAAATTACGATTTATGCATTGTTGTCTCTCAAATATTTAAAATCTACAATTAAGAGCCCTCTCTACTCGCTGGCGGTACCTACCCACCACCACTACCCATTTTCCTTTATTCAAAAATTCTTATCGCTCCTTAAAATTATGGCTTTTAAGTGTTGATTTCTCAGCCCAAGAATTACAGCGTGATGTGCTGCTTGACTGGTCCCCCCTCTCTCTCTCTCTCTCTCTTTATATATATATATGATGATGATGATGATGATCTTTTCTCCCGCCATGCCTCTGTCTACCCCTCCATCCTCTCTCTCTCCCCTTCGTAGTTTTTCCTTTAAGGTCTTCAGGTTCTGGCTATATATAAATGAGAAACCCATTCTAAATTATCTCGCTGACGTACTACGACGAAATACCCAAGATGCAGATAAGATAGAGATTTTTATTTATTTACGGCCTCAAACATCTCAATACCTTGCGCTTTAGTTTTTTGTCCCTTATTATTTATCTTGTTTCTCTCCATGAAATTCAATTGAATTCAGTTGTTGTCTTAAATTCATGCTTATTCATTTTCTAAGCTTCCTAAATTCATGCTACGTTATATTCTAATCACCCAGAATTCATTGCTCTTTTAAAAAAATTACGATTTATGCATTGTTGTCTCTCAAATATTTAAAATCTACAATTAAGAGCCCTCTCTACTCGCTGGCAGTAACCCGCCCTCCCACCCCCTCCACCGGAAGTTCATTCGTCTGTCATCCCTCTGTCATCCCACCCCCTCCACCGGAAGTTCATTCCTCTGTCATCCCACCCCCTCCACCGGAAGTTCATTCCTCTGTCATCCCACCCCCTCCACCGGAAGTTCATTCCTCTGTCATCCCACCCCCTCCCACCGGAAGTTCATTCCTCTGCCATCCCACCCCCTCCACCGGAAGTTCATTCCTCTGTCATCCCACCCCCTCCACCGGAAGTTCATTCGTCTGTCATCCCTCTGTCATCCCACCCCCTCCACCGGAAGTTCATTCCTGTCATCCCACCCCCTCCACCGGAAGTTCATTCCTCTGTCATCCCACCCCCTCCACCGGAAGTTCATTCCTCTGTCATCCCACCCCCTCCCACCGGAAGTTCATTCCTCTGCCATCCCACCCCCTCCACCGGAAGTTCATTCCTCTGTCATCCCACCCCCTCCACCGGAAGTTCATTCCTCTGTCATCCCACCCCCTCCACCGGAAGTTCATTCCTCTGCCATCCCACCCCCTCCACCGGAAGTTCATTCCTCTGTCATCCCACCCCCTCCACCGGAAGTTCATTCATCTGTCATCCCACCCCTCCACCGGAAGTTCATTCCTCTGTCATCCCACCCCCTCCACCGGAAGTTCATTCCTCTGTCATCCCACCCCTCCACCGGAAGTTCATTCCTCTGTCATCCCACCCCCTCCACCGGAAGTTCATTTCTCTGTCATCCCGCCCCCTCCACCGGAAGTTCATTCCTCTGTCATCCCACCCCCTCCACCGGAAGTTCATTCCTCTGTCATCCCACCCCTCCACCGGAAGTTCATCCCTTTGTCATCCTGTCAACCTCGGCTGTCTCCCGGAACCCATCTAGTGGCCTTGGCCATCCTCTCCCCTACCTTTGGGTAGCGCATTAAGGTTGAGAAATGTTTGCAGGTTGTAGGTAATGTTTTGCTTATGAATTCTTCCAATTGCAAGTTTTCTTTTCAGGTACACGACACTGCTTTTCCTCTTCCCAGGCTACAGGCCCACACCCCCAACACCCATACTGTTAGGATTGGCACTCTCAACGTCGGCACGCTGAAAGGTAGATCTGGTGAAATTGTTGAGATGCTTGAACGGAGATGCGTAGATATGTGCTGCATCCAGGAAGTAAGATGGAGAGGAGGTTCTGCAATGTTCCTCACAGGCAAAGAACACAGGTACAAGATTTTCTGGGCAGGGAACACTGACGGGGTCGGGGGCGTAGGAATACTTCTAGCGGAGAAATGGGTGGATAAGGTAATCGAGGTCGTTAGAGTAAGTGACAGAGTACTTAAGATCAGACTAGTGCTTCATCATAGATTAGCTACTGTCATCTCAGCCTATGCACCTCAACCTGGGCTACCAGATGGTCTGAAAGACCAATTCTATGACACCCTCTTGCAAACTACCTCGTCGACGAGTGACAGGGACCTTCTCTTTGTGGCTGGAGACTTCAACGGCCATGTCGGACGTCGTGCTGGGGGCTTCCATGGCATACATGGAGGCTATGGCTTCGGTTCCCGCAACGAGGAGGGAACCAGACTGCTGGAGTTCTGTGATGCAACCAATCTTATGGTCTGCAATACCAACTTCAGGAAACCTGCCAGTCACCTAGTCACCTACCGCTCCGGCAGACACTCTAGTCAAATCGACTACATCCTCGCCAGAAATAGGGAAAGAGGGCGGCTTATAAATGCCAAGACCTACCCTGGCGAAGAATGTACCCCACAACATAGATTAGTAGTTAGCGACTTTGGGATCAAGGCAAAATGGGTGCCCAGAATTAGACAGGCTTGGAGAAGAAGGGTGTGGAAGCTTAAAGACCCTGCAAACGGACAGAGACTTAGAGACAAGTTACTTGAAGCATTTAACGAAATAGAAGGGGATATAGCATCATACAACGTGGAAGACAATTGGAGATTTCTGCGGGACAACCTGTTGAAAGCCACCGACCAGATTTGTGGGTGGTGTAAGGTCCCCTCCCAACCCAGAGTAACGTGGTGGTGGAACAAGGAGGTAGACAGGGCTATTAGACAAAAGAAACAAGCTTGGAAGGACTGGAAGAACGGTGGTAGCAGGGAATTGTACCAATGTGCCAGAAGGGAGGCTAGGCGACAGGTTTATTTAGCCAGAGGGGAAGCAGATAAGGAAAGATTTGCCAATGTTCTGCGCCGTGAGGACCAAAGACTCGAGGTATTTCGGGTTGCAAGACAGTGTAGGAGAGAGAATAGTGATGTTGTAGGAGAGAAATCTGTTCGCATGGATGATGGTACGCTTGCATTAAATGAGGATGCAAAGAAAGAGGTCTGGAGATGCCACTACGATAGATTGCTTAATAAAGAGAATGAATGGGAGAAAGAGAGCCTGCCTTATGTCGACCCAATAGAGGGACCAGCTATCCGAGTTGATAGTACCAGGGTAGATAAAGCAATTAAGAGTATGAAGACCGGGAAAGCCCCCGGCCCATCAGGAATCACTGCAGAGATGCTCAAAATATCTGGCAGTGTTGGCTATAGCCTAGTCACCCGTATTACGAACCAGGTGATACACGAAGGAGTCATACCCTATGACTGGTGTAGCAGCATCATAGTCAACTGCTACAAAGGTAAAGGGGACGCTTTAGATACAAATAATTACAGAGGCATCAAGCTGTTAGATCAGGTTATGAAAGTTACAGAGAGGGTCATAGCCCAACTAATTAGGGAGCGAATCAATTTAGATGAGATGCAGTTTGGGTTCGTGCCAGGTAAAAGCACTACTGATGCCTTATTTCTAGTGAGACAGTTGCAAGAGAAATACCTAGCCAAGGATAAACCTCTGTACCTGGCTTTCGTTGACATGGAGAAAGCCTTTGACAGGGTCCCCCGATCCCTTATCTGGTGGTCAATGAGGAAACTTGGGATAGAAGAATGGTTAGTGAGAGCTGTGCGAGCCATGTACAGAGATGCTGCCAGTAAGGTGAGGGTTGGAAATGAGTACAGCAATGAATTCCGGGTAGAGGTAGGGGTCCACCAAGGTTCCGTCCTCAGCCCCCTATTATTTACCATAGTCCTCCAGGCAATCACAGAGGAGTTCAAGACAGGTTGCCCCTGGGAGCTCCTCTATGCTGATGACCTTGCCCTAATTGCGGAGTCACTATCAGAACTAGAGGAGAAGTTTCAGGTGTGGAAGCAAGGTCTAGAATTGAAGGGCCTTAGAGTCAACCTAGCTAAAACCAAAATCCTAATAAGTAGGAAGGTAGATAAAACACAAACCCCTTCAGGTAGATGGCCCTGCTCAGTATGTAGAAAAGGAGTAGGTAGTAACTCTATAAGATGTACCCGGTGCAAGCTATGGACACATAAGAGGTGCAGCAACATCAAAGGCAGGTTAACTAGCAAGTTAGTTTTTGTTTGTGGCAGATGTTCAGGTGCAATAAAGACTGCAAACAAACAGGAAACAACTTCTATCTCATTCCAGGGTGAAAAACTAGAGGTAGTCGATAGCTTCCGCTATCTGGGCGACCAAGTTAGTAGTGGGGGTGGGTGCGCTGAAAGTGTAGCTGCTAGAATAAGAATAGCCTGGGCAAAGTTTAGAGAGCTCTTACCCCTGCTGGCGACAAAGGGACTCTCACTCAGAGTAAAAGGCAGACTGTATGACGCATGCGTACGAACAACCATGCTACATGGCAGTGAAACATGGGCTGTAACTGCTGAGGACATACGTAAGCTCGCAAGGAATGAAGCCAGTATGCTCCGTTGGATGTGTAATGTCAATGTGAATACCCGTCAGAGTGTAAGTATCTTGAGAGAAAAGCTGAACATTAGAAGCATCAGTTGTGGCGTGCAAGAGAGACGATTGCGCTGGTATGGACATGTGGTGAGAATGGAGGAGGATAGCTGCGTGAAAAAGTGCCACACCCTAACAGTTGAGGGAACCCGTGGAAGAGGTAGGCCCAGGAAGACCTGGGCTGAGGTGGTGAGGCAAGACCTTCGTACATTGGGCCTCACCGAGGCGATGACTACGGACCGAGACCTTTGGAAATGGGCTGTGCGTGAGAAGACCCGGCAAGCCAAGTAAGATCGTTGCCAGTGCCCCTGGACTGGTTCTTGTGCGGGTGGCACATGAGATGCACCATTTTGAGCGTGGTCGTTGCCAGTACCGCCTGACTGGCTCCTGTAGGATTTTCGAGCGAGATCGTTGCCAGTGCCCCTGGACTGGCTTGTGCGGGTGGCACATAAAAGACACCATTTCGAGCGTGGCCGTTTTCGTGCGGGTGACACGTAAAAGCACCCACTACACTCTCTGAGTGGTTGGCGTTAGGAAGGGCATCCAGCTGTAGAAACTCTGCCAAATCGGACTGGAGCCTGGTGTTGCCATCCGGTTTCACCAGTCCTCAGTCAAATCGTCCAACCCATGCTAGCATGGAAAGCGGACGTTAAACGATGATGATGATGATGATGATGACAACAAAATCTAATCACAACTATTCAATTTCAAGAAAAAGAACAATTTGAACTGGAAACTTCTAAGTGATCTGTTGTTATTCAATGATCAAAGTTAAAGATGCTCGTTATTAGATAAGTATTAATGAAACCTATTATTACATGCTGTAATAAATGACCCATGAAGTAATTAAAAAACTATGGTATGTTATATCAAAAAAAGATTTAGGAGAAAAACCATGCTCTGAAATATTTGCTCAATTAGAAGACTTTCTGATTCCACAGCACTAATTAATACAAATAAACTTTTTTAGCTCATCAGATCTTAAGCAAAATTATAAAATACAATTTTTAAAAATGATAGGGCACTTTACCCTAATGTTATATAACTAAAGTGTGTTATATACCTGTCAAAAAGTTATACATAATAAATAATGGTAAAGTATAGAATAAATAAGCAATCGTACTTCAAGAAAACCAGCTCCATTGTCTTCAATGGTTCCAGCGGACGAACAATAAAAATTGGACAATGTTTTCGTGGATGTTTGCCACACAGGGAATTTATCAAGACATTGCCTCTGGAAAGTTATGGTTCCATTTGGCACTAAGACAAAAGAAGAATTACATTAGTGAGTTTCAGACAAATAAACTAATCTTAACAAGACATTTTTCATCATAATCATCCTCATTATCGTGTAGTAATTAAAAAATCTAATGTTGCTCTCCTCTTATATTTCTCAAATCATTTACTCACAACATAACAACTTAAAAATGGATATATTGCTTCATTATTTAGTCCCAAAGCATGTCATGCAGTGGAAGTGTTAATCTAGCCAATTTATTCAAATGATATGGACTATGACACTTTTCAATAGGAACCCAATACAAACAGAAATATTGTATTTCTTCAGTGACTGTATTTGATGGCAGAAAATATGCACTCCCCTCCACCCACCAAAAAATGTCTTGAAAAATTACGGTGGATTCTATATGCAAAGTTGAGTTTATACTACAGGTTTTAATGCACTAAAAACTTATTTCCCTGAATATGAACTACTGAAATTGGGGTGCATCTGATGTATCCTCGTATCTTTTAAGCCATCAAATACAGTAATACCTTTCAATTAATAAAGGGGGCAAGCTGGCAGGATCATTAGCACACTGGACAAGATGCTTAGCAGCATTTTGTCTGTCTTTACATTCTGAGTACAAATTCCACAAAAGTCGACTTTGCCTTTCATCCTTTTTTTTTGGGGGGGGGGGGAATAAAATAAGTACCAGTTGAGCACTGAGGTCAGTGTAATTGACTTACCATCTCCCCTGAAATTACTGGCCTTGTGCCAAAATTTGAAACCAGTTATCTTTCAACTTGTATCCAATTTAGACTTATTGCCTTTGTAAATTAAAGAGTATTTCTATTTCTTAATGCAATGCATTAGTGAGGTAAATAGAGTCGGTTATTTGACTTATTATGAGCACAAGCACCTATCAATAGATGAACAGATCAAGTGATTTCAAAGGGAAGAATGACAGATGTGATATTCATGCTTTTCTCAAGAGTGTTAGCAGAGTAAATGGAACAGAAATTGATCTTCAGTCACAGACCCAGTTTAGTAGGATATTACTACATTTCCACTGAAAGACAAATCTAAAATGTTAAACTTCTCATAGAGTCTTCTACTATTTCAAAATTTAATTTCTAAAATCCTTAAGGAATAAAATTGAGGATGCAAATACAAACTATCAAATAAAATTATAGACTGAACTTTATTTTAGTTTGTATCATTGTTGCCTTAGATTTTTCTGTACTTGAAGGTAATGTGTCTTAAGGCATGAGCACACTAGGCAGCTGCCCAGGATCCCCACAAATCTAGGGGCCCAATGCTAATCCTTTCATGTTTTTGTTGTGTATATAGGAGACCGCACTGCATTACTTTGCCCAGAGGCCTATAATTATGGTAAACTAGCCCTTATTAAACTATTATAACACAGAACCTACCTCACTTTTTTTAGGCTTAGATAAATAAGTTGGCCTTTGAAGTCTAATAAGCAACCATATTATATACTAAAATATTGAAAGCTGTGTGTAACTTTTTCTTTGTTGCTTCATATCTAAACAACATCAGGCATAAACTTCATTTGTTAATTTATGAGAATGTAAAATGTGATGAATATCTACAGACTTCAAGGCTTGTAGATGTTTACTTCAAGACTTTAACATGGCATAGTAATAGACCTTTTCTTATGCAAAGTAGCATATAATTGGTAAATAATGTACTGGAATAACTTGATGCAATAAAATACTTACTTTTAGTTGTCACACGCTTAAAATAATGCATTAAACACTTTAGTTTTTCTAGGGAACAGTGATTAACATTCTGATATAAACTGAAATATAAAGAAGATATCTAGATTTAATTTAAATGGTGACATCAACACAAGAATGAAAGAGAGAAAGAACAAGGAGGAGGACAGAAGACAACAAGAAAGAAAGGGATAGAGATACCAATAGAAAAATACAAACAATGTATGCTTACCTTGTGAAATTAATGCTAGGGTAGTTTGAGTATTCCATGTTCTGTTTCATTGTGTTGCGTCTTGGGAATGTACAGAAAAATGCATTGGCCAACAAACAAGCAATTTGTTCTTGACTGAAGCTGATACTCCTATTTTTACCTTTCTTCAGCAATGGAATTGGCTGAAAAATGTAACAGAAGGCGGGAGATAAAATACGTGACATGAATTTTATGATCAGAAAAATATTCAAAAATATCAGTTTTAGGTGGGTAGTGAAACAAAATGAATTGGTAAACAAATTTTACAAAAAATAACTGTACTGCAATTTGGGAAAAAGTACCAAAATTTTCTCACTAAAACGAAAAAAAAAAAATGATTTAGAAAAGATTAAAAAGAAAGTAAAATGATATTTATACAAAAATGAGTGAACCAATTATCAATCAGTCTCATGGTCCCAGCAGACAAAACAGAAAAATGTAATACAATTTTGAAGGGAAAGTACTCTGAGGTTGTAGTTATTTCCCTTGAGCATAGTATTTGCCATGCAAGTAAAAGTTGCTTGTCAACCGAGAAGAGCAAATTGTCAAAGTATCGGTCACTCTGGTCGAGCATGTGGCAGTGGAAACCTCCGGCGTTCTCGGCCTCCATATCACATCCATCCTCACCACTATCGGGACGTAGATGACTATTTGCATGTGCGAGCCCGGTTAGTCAGAGTGACTATTCCAGTGCAACTCCCTTGTCATCCTTCAGGACAACCTTTTCCATTTTGTCTGCTAGGACCATGAGGCGGACTGACAAGCCTCTTAAGATATTACCTGTTACTTTCTGTTGATATATGAAATCACTGTTGTGTTACACATAAAACATCACATAAAATATGTGAAATAAAAAACCGTGAAAAATTTTTTTTTAAATGTCACTGTACTTAGGAAACGTTTCCAAGACAGAAATGGTGAATCCACCCAAAAGTAAAAAAGAAAAAAACAATAGCTAATGACCAACAAGGGAGCTGCCACATGGTCAATCAACTTGTTAGAAGTAGCAACCAAATTCTCCCTACCATCTTAAAAACATATTAGAATAGTTACACTTAGAATACTTTTCATCATAGAACTTCTCCATAAAAGATGACGGAATGGTTACTAAGCAGCAGCAACAAGACAACAGGCAATATGAAGCAGTTGTGGTTTTTAAAATAGTAACATCTGACTAGACATATTGTCATATTATTACTGCTAATACCAAATGCACTTAGGCAAAAAAACAAATAAATGATAAAAAAAAACTTCATAGTGGAAGGTATTAGCAGTAATAATTTGACAATATGTCTAGTCACGTGTTACTATTTTAAAAACCACAACCTCTTCATATTGCCTGTTGTCTTGTTGGTGAAGCATGATCTTCAAACATTGGGCCTCATGAATCAATGACTAGTGACCAAGACCTTTGGTGATATGCCGCGTTTGAGAAGACATGTCAAGCCAAGTGAAATCATAATCGTGACTGCTGCTGATGTCACATAATTGGCACCTGTGCCGGTGGCGCATACAAAGGGTCATTTGAGTGCTGGGCCTCATAGAGGCAATGACAAATGACCAAGACCCTTGGCAAAATTCTGTGCTTGAGAAGAAGACCCATCAACCCAAATGAAATCGTAGTCATGGCAGATACTGGTACCAGTGCTGGTGGCATGTAAAAGCACCCATTACACTCTTGAAGTGGTTGGCGTTAGGAAGGGCATCCAGCCACAGAAACCATGCCAAATCAGACTGGAGTCTGGTGCAACCCCTCACTTAACCAGCCCTGGTCAAACCATCCAACCCATGCAAGCATGGACAACGGATGTTAAATGAAGATGATGGTTTTTATTTGAATGGATTGAAAAATTAAAATTATATTGATTACATGTAATTTAACAATTCGCAGAATTTGACATTTTATAGTTTTGGGAACATTACAAGTTACTTGGTAATTATTCATTTCTAAAAGTCATAAGGCAAGAAATTTTGTGGGTGATAAGTGTTACTTAAATCAACTTAAATATTTGAACGGTTCTTATTTTATCAACCATGGAGGCGCAATGGCCCAGTGGTTAGGGCAGCGGACTCACGGTCATAGGATTGCAGTTTCGATTTCCAGACCGGGCGTTGTGAGTGTTTATTGAGCGAAGACACCTAAAGCTCCACGAGGCTCTGGCAGAGGATGGTGGTGAACCCTGCTGTACTCTTCCATCACAACTTTCTCTCACTCTTACTTCCTGTTTCTGTTGTGCCTGTAATTCAAAGAGTCAGCCTTGTCATACTCTGTGTCACGCTGAATATCCCCGAGAACTACGTTAAAGGTACACATGTCTGTGGAGTGCTCAGCCACTTGCACGTTAATTTCACGAGCAGGCTGTTCCGTTCATCGGATCAACTGGAACCCTCGACGTCGTAAGCGACGGAGTGCCAACATATATTTTATCAACCAGGAAGAATGAAAACTAATTAATGTTCTTCTCTGAACATAAAAGTATGCAACTAAATACTGCAAAGTCAACTAATCTACCAATGCTGTCAATCCACTGTTGTTGTTCAAGTTGTAGACATCAAAACATCTGTACATAGTGCAGCCATATGCTATGGGTTGGATTTCAGTTGCTTGAGATATCTATAAGAACCAAGTATGCTCTACTTGAAGACAATAATAGAAATTTCTTAAAGGACTTGGATATGTCAAAGTATTGCTTACCTGGTTACATAAATAAGGGAGTCGAAGTGCTAGCAATGCTATTTTTGGAAGGAGACTTGTAAAGAAACTTTGGTATTCAACTTCCATCATCTGGAATCAAAACAAACAATAGATGAACTAAAAATGTGAAATATTATAGGTGAGGGTCACCAAAAATATGAGGTGTTCTTAAGAAAAAGTCTATAAATATCTACAAAGTTTGAAGCAACATACTTACATTATCAAAAAATTTTCGCAAACCATCAAAGCGCCACACATTTCTGTAGCGGTAATTGTACCTAAGAATTGCTACCTGTGAGAAAAATAAACAAAGAAAAATAGAATAAATCTTCCATATTTTAAGTATTTTCTTAAATATTCAGTAAACTCTTCAAAATCTGAATATGCAGAAAAAGAGAACAGCAAAGAGGGAGTATTTGAGTCTGGATGTTTGGAAATTTGCAGAAATATATATCTGTAATTTTGCATGTATGAACACATACACACACACATCATACATACAGACGTGTGTGTGTGTGTGATTGTAAGATCCAAGAATCTAGAGGTTAGTAAGGTCAGAGCAGTCCATGGAAGGTATAAAAAACAACTGTCAGGAACAATAATGATTTACTGATGTTGAAAATTGTAGCCTTTTCCCATTTAACAACTAGGGTTGCTATGAGTGTGAATAAGAATCCAAATTGAAGGAGTGGAGCAGGTAAAATCCAGGCTACATGTTTTCTAGCTAGAAGATCCTTGGAAGTAGTAATTACTCAGTAAATCCTCGGAAGCAATACTTACTAGCTACTCATCAGGCCAAAGATACCATAATATATGAAGGTTGTTGTCTTAAATTCATGCTTATTCATTTTCTAAGCTTCCTAAATTCATGCTACGTTATATTCTAATCACCCAGAATTCATTGCTCTTTTAAAAATTACGATTTATGCATTGTTGTCTCTCAAATATTTAAAATCTACAATTAAGAGCCCTATCTACTTAGTTTTGCCCCCTATTATTTATCTTGTTTCTCTCCATGAAATTCAATTGAATTCAGTTGTTGTCTTAAATTCATGCTTATTCATTTTCTAAGCTTCCTAAATTCATGCTACGTTATATTCTAATCACCCAGAATTCATTGCTCTTTTAAAAATTACGATTTATGCATTGTTGTCTCTCAAATATTTAAAATCTACAATTAAGAGCCCTATCTACTTAGTTTTGCCCCCTATTATTTATCTTGTTTCTCTCCATGAAATTCAATTGAATTCAGTTGTTGTCTTAAATTCATGCTTATTCATTTTCTAAGCTTCCTAAATTCATGCTACGTTATATTCTAATCACCCAGAATTCATTGCTCTTTTAAAAATTACGATTTATGCATTGTTGTCTCTCAAATATTTAAAATCTACAATTAAGAGCCCTATCTACTTAGTTTTGCCCCCTATTATTTATCTTGTTTCTCTCCATGAAATTCAATTGAATTCAGTTGTTGTCTTAAATTCATGCTTATTCATTTTCTAAGCTTCCTAAATTCATGCTACGTTATATTCTAATCACCCAGAATTCATTGCTCTTTTAAAAATTACGATTTATGCATTGTTGTCTCTCAAATATTTAAAATCTACAATTAAGAGCCCTATCTACTCGCTGGCGGTACCTACCCACCACTACCCATTTTCCTTTATTCAAAAATTCTTATCGCTCCTTAAAATTATGGCTTTTAAGTGTTGATTTCTCAGCCCAAGAATTACAGCGTGATGTGCTGCTTGACTGGTCCCCCCTCTCTCTCTCTCTCTCTCTCTCTTTATATATATATATGATGATGATGATGATGATCTTTTCTCCCGCCATGCCTCTGTCTACCCCTCCATCCTCTCTCTTCTCCTTCGTAGTTTTTCCTTAAGGTCTTCAGGTTCTGGCTATATATAAATGAGAAACCCATTCTAAATTATCTCGCTGACATACTACGACGAAATACCCAAGATGCAGATAAGATAGAGATTTTTTATTTATTTACGGCCTCAAACATCTCATAATACCTTCGCGCTTTAGTTTTGCCCCCTATTATTTATCTTGTTTCTCTCCATGAAATTCAATTGAATTCAGTTGTTGTCTTAAATTCATGCTTATTCATTTTCTAAGCTTCCTAAATTCATGCTACGTTATATTCTAATCACCCAGAATTCATTGCTCTTTTAAAAATTACGATTTATGCATTGTTGTCTCTCAAATATTTAAAATCTACAATTAAGAGCCCTATCTACTCGCTGGCGGTAACCCGCCCTCCCACCCCCTCCACCGGAAGTTCATTCCTCTGTCATCCCACCCCCTCCACCGGAAGTTCATTCCTCTGTCATCCCACCCCCTCCACCGGAAGTTCATTCCTCTGTCATCCCACCCCCTCCACCGGAAGTTCATTCCTCTGTCATCCCACCCCCTCCACCGGAAGTTCATTCCTCTGTCATCCCACCCCCTCCACCGGAAGTTCATTCCTCTGTCATCCCACCCCCTCCACCGGAAGTTCATTCCTCTGTCATCCCACCCCCTCCACCGGAAGTTCATTCCTCTGTCATCCCACCCCCTCCACCGGAAGTTCATTCCTCTGCGTTCCCACCCCCTCCACCGGAAGTTCATCTCTCTGTCATCCCACCCCCTCCACCGGAAGTTCATTCCTCTGTCATCCCGCCCCCTCCACCGGAAGTTCATTCCTCTGTCATCCTGTCAACCTCGGCTGTCTCCCGGAACCCATCTAGTGGCCTTGGCCATCCTCTCCCCTACCTTTGGGTAGCGCATTAAGGTTGAGAAATGTTTGCAGGTTGTAGGTACTGTTTTGCTTATGAATTCTTCCAATTGCAAGTTTTCTTTTCAGGTACACGACACTGCTTTTCCCCTTCCCAGGCTACAGGCCCACACCCCCAACACCCATACTGTTAGGAATGGCACTCTCAACGTCGGCACGCTGAAAGGTAGATCTGGTGAAATTGTTGAGATGCTTGAACGGAGATGCGTAGATATGTGCTGCATCCAGGAAGTAAGATGGAGAGGAGGTTCTGCAAGGTTCCTCACAGGCAAAGAACACAGGTACAAGATTTTCTGGGCAGGGAACACTGACGGGGTCGGGGGCGTAGGAATACTTCTAGCGGAGAAATGGGTGGATAAGGTAATCGAGGTCGTTAGAGTAAGTGACAGAGTACTTAAGATCAGACTAGTGCTTCATCATAGATTAGCTACTGTCATCTCAGCCTATGCACCTCAACCTGGGCTACCAGATGGTCTGAAAGACCAATTCTATGACACCCTCTTGCAAACTACCTCGTCGACGAGTGACAGGGACCTTCTCTTTGTGGCTGGAGACTTCAACGGTCATGTCGGACGTCGTGCTGGGGGCTTCCATGGCATACATGGAGGCTATGGCTTCGGTTCCCGCAACGAGGAGGGAACCAGACTGCTGGAGTTCTGTGATGCAACCAATCTTATGGTCTGCAATACCAACTTCAGGAAACCTGCCAGTCACCTAGTCACCTACCGCTCCGGCAGACACTCTAGCCAAATCGACTACATCCTCGCCAGAAATAGGGAAAGAGGGCAGCTTATAAATGCCAAAACCTACCCTGGTGAAGAATGTACCCCACAACATAGATTAGTAGTTAGCGACTTTGGGATCAAGGCAAAATGGGTGCCCAGAATTAGACAGGCTTGGAGAAGAAGGGTGTGGAAGCTTAAAGACCCTGCAAACGGACAGAGACTTAGAGACAAGTTACTTGAAGCATTTAACGAAATAGAAGGGGATATAGCATCATACAACGTGGAAGACAATTGGAGATTTCTGCGGGACAACCTGTTGAAAGCCACCGACCAGATTTGTGGGTGGTGTAAGGTCCCCTCCCAACCCAGAGTAACGTGGTGGTGGAACAAGGAGGTAGACAGGGCTATTAGACAAAAGAAACAGGCTTGGAAGGACTGGAAGAACGGTGGTAGCAGGGAATTGTACCAATGTGCCAGAAGGGAGGCTAGGCGACAGGTTTATTTAGCCAGAGGGGAAGCAGATAAGGAAAGATTTGCCAATGTTCTGCGCCGTGAGGACCAAAGACTCGAGGTATTTCGTGTTGCAAGACAGTGTAGGAGAGAGAATAGTGATGTTGTAGGAGAGAAATGTGTTCGCATGGATGATGGTACGCTTGCATTAAATGAGGATGCAAAGAAAGAGGTCTGGAGATGCCACTACGATAGATTGCTTAATAAAGAGAATGAATGGGAGAAAGAGAGCCTGCCTTATGTCGACCCAATAGAGGGACCAGCTATCCGAGTTGATAGTACCAGGGTAGATAAAGCAATTAAGAGTATGAAGACCGGGAAAGCCCCCGGCCCATCAGGAATCACTGCAGAGATGCTCAAAATATCTGGCAGTGTTGGCTATAGCCTAGTCACCCGTATTACGAACCAGGTGATACACGAAGGAGTCATACCCTATGACTGGTGTAGCAGCATCATAGTCAACTGCTACAAAGGTAAAGGGGACGCTTTAGATACAAATAATTACAGAGGCATCAAGCTGTTAGATCAGGTTATGAAAGTTACAGAGAGGGTCATAGCCCAACTAATTAGGGAGCGAATCAATTTAGATGAGATGCAGTTTGGGTTCGTGCCAGGTAAAAGCACTACTGATGCCTTATTTCTAGTGAGACAGTTGCAAGAGAAATACCTAGCTAAGGATAAACCTCTGTACCTGGCTTTCGTTGACATGGAGAAAGCCTTTGACAGGGTCCCCCGATCCCTTATCTGGTGGTCAATGAGGAAACTTGGGATAGAAGAATGGTTAGTGAGAGCTGTGCGAGCCATGTACAGAGATGCTGCCAGTAAGGTGAGGGTTGGAAATGAGTACAGCAATGAATTCCGGGTAGAGGTAGGGGTCCACCAAGGTTCCGTCCTCAGCCCCCTATTATTTACCATAGTCCTCCAGGCAATCACAGAGGAGTTCAAGACAGGTTGCCCCTGGGAGCTCCTCTATGCTGATGACCTTGCCCTAATTGCGGAGTCACTATCAGAACTAGAGGAGAAGTTTCAGGTGTGGAAGCAAGGTCTAGAATTGAAGGGCCTTAGAGTCAACCTAGCTAAAACCAAAATCCTAATAAGTAGGAAGGTAGATAAAACACAAACCCCTTCAGGTAGATGGCCCTGCTCAGTATGTAGAAAAGGAGTAGGTAGTAACTCTATAAGATGTACCCGGTGCAAGCTATGGACACATAAGAGGTGCAGCAACATCAAAGGCAGGTTAACTAGCAAGTTAGTTTTTGTTTGTGGCAGATGTTCAGGTGCAATAAAGACTGCAAACAAACAGGAAACAACTTCTATCTCATTCCAGGGTGAAAAACTAGAGGTAGTCGATAGCTTCCGCTATCTGGGCGACCAAGTTAGTAGTGGGGGTGGGTGCGCTGAAAGTGTAGCTGCTAGAATAAGAATAGCCTGGGCAAAGTTTAGAGAGCTCTTACCCCTGCTGGCGACAAAGGGACTCTCACTCAGAGTAAAAGGCAGACTGTATGACGCATGCGTACGAACAACCATGCTACATGGCAGTGAAACATGGGCTGTAACTGCTGAGGACATACGTAAGCTCGCAAGGAATGAAGCCAGTATGCTCCGTTGGATGTGTAATGTCAATGTGAATACCCGTCAGAGTGTAAGTATCTTGAGAGAAAAGCTGAACATTAGAAGCATCAGTTGTGGCGTGCAAGAGAGACGATTGCGCTGGTATGGACATGTGGTGAGAATGGAGGAGGATAGCTGCGTGAAAAAGTGCCACACCCTAACAGTTGAGGGAACCCGTGGAAGAGGTAGGCCCAGGAAGACCTGGGCTGAGGTGGTGAGGCAAGACCTTCGTACATTGGGCCTCACCGAGGCGATGACTACGGACCGAGACCTTTGGAAATGGGCTGTGCGTGAGAAGACCCGGCAAGCCAAGTAAGATCGTTGCCAGTGCCCCTGGACTGGTTCTTGTGCGGTTGGCACATGAGATGCACCATTTTGAGCGTGGCCGTTGCCAGTACCGCCTGACTGGCTCCTGTAGGATTTTCGAGCGAGATCGTTGCCAGTGCCCCTGGACTGGCTTGTGCGGGTGGCACATAAAAGACACCATTTCGAGCGTGGCCGTTTTCGTGCGGGTGACACGTAAAAGCACCCACTACACTCTCTGAGTGGTTGGCGTTAGGAAGGGCATCCAGCTGTAGAAACTCTGCCAAATCAGACTGGAGCCTGGTGTTGCCATCCGGTTTCACCAGTCCTCAGTCAAATCGTCCAACCCATGCTAGCATGGAAAGCGGACGTTAAACGATGATGATGATGATGATGATGTTACATTGTCATTAAGGAATCTCAAATTAACTCACTGGAGATATAATTTAAAATGAGTGATGAAGCTGGAAGAATGGAGTAAAAAAATAAATAAATAAATGTATGAAGAAATAAAATGGTAGGTAAGAGAATTGAAGGAAGAGGTCAAAAATTTGG
Source organism: Octopus bimaculoides (assembly GCF_046866305.1). NCBI lineage: Eukaryota > Metazoa > Mollusca > Cephalopoda > Octopoda > Octopodidae > Octopus > Octopus bimaculoides. The sequence continues at coordinate 107,356,470 of NC_142932.1, read as the reverse complement.
GTCCACTCCCTCAATTTGGATATACATGGTGGCACATAATAAGCTCCATTCAAGCGTGGGTCAATGCCAGTGCCACCTGACTGGCTCCCGTTCTGGTGGTATGTAAAAAGTACCCACTACACTCTCAAAGTGGTTGGTGTTAAGAAGGGCATCCAGCTGTAGAAACCTTGCCAGATCAGATTGGAGCCTGGTGCAGCCTACTGGCTTGTCAGTCCCCAGTCAAAGCATCCAACTCATGCCAGCATGGAAAACAGACGATAAATGATTATGATGATGACGATGATATATATATAGGGTAAGGGACCCCTTCGGTCATGAATGACCATGGAATTGCACCTAGAAAGTTCCCCTCTAAAATACAAATCTGTGCAAGGTTGTTTTTGGAAGACCAGTAGTCGCCCATGCATACCAGCCTCCCCACTCCACACCATCGATGTTATCCAAGGGAAAAGCAAAGGCCAATACAGCTTGGTACCAGTGATGTCACAACTCATTTCTACAGCTGAGTGAACGGGAGCAACATGAAAAATCAACAAAGAAAGACACACCACATGGCAGCACAACATTACTCGATGACGCTGGTTGGCAAACTTATGCCTGAGGGTCACATCAAGTGGCTTCTAGCAGCGGAAGCCTGAACTACAACAGGCTTGTCCCTAAGAGAACATTTCCGGTTACTTTTAGGTACTCCTCATATGGATTCTGAACAACATAATGAGATTAAAAAAAAACATCATACCAGCAGAGACAATTTGTTAAATGACAATAACTTGAAGTATTGTACAAAAAGTATGAAACAGAATATTTTCTCAATAACATACCTCAAGTTCCTGGGGTGATTTTATATTTGATATTAATGCATTCTGGATAACTTCCCAGCGTTCCTTTAGCTAAATATACATACATAGAAAAAAGAATATAGTCAAATTCAGATTTGAATTTACAAAGTTTTACTTTCTTCCTACCTCACAGACACAAACAATTATATTTCTTAATATTTCCAGTTTGATTGTTTCATTGTTGCAAGTTTATTTATTTGCTAAGAGCAAACATACATTATCAATATAGTCACACTATAGAAGTGACTTACAAATGAGAACTATTTTTCTATCAGTTTACATCTATTTTCAGTTTAACTTAAACAACTACAGTAAAAATATAAAATATATACCAAAAGAACCTGAAAGAAGAGCTTTAGTAGACAATAAACTCCTCACTGTCAATTTTGTTCTTAGTCCCATCATACATATTTTGAAAACTCTTCAGAAACCATTTAAATACAGCTAGATTTCTCAAAATCTATCAGATTACAGAATGAAGTCTTCTCCAAGTCAAAATATGTCAATGACCATATTTGTAACAACCCAGACAATATTCTCAACATCTATATTTATAACAGGAGCTTATGTAGGGCTGGAAAATTAATGCAGTTTGCTGCCACTATTCAGTTTATTATTATTTATCCTGAATAAAAAGGGCTGTGCCCTTGTCTCTCAAAGCCTTCCCAAACTTGTGAAGTTGATGAGACTAATGCTCTACTTGAATTTCTGTTTGGACAAAAAGAAAGTTCCAGAACATTGCAATTTTCTGAAAGAAGACTTGTGAAGTGAATAGTAACATAAAATTGTTGCAGTTGTTGCTTTTCTTTACTACTGCAACTAATCAGCAAATATACCATCCATGGTAAGCTGAGTCTGCAAAACTTCTTTTACTCAACAATATGCAAATCTCTAAATTGCAAAACGATCACATTTAAAAACATGAAAAGATGAATCGAGTCTATTTCACAGAAGTATGTATTGCAAACAACATGAGGCCACCTAGTGGTGGATACGTGACAAGTTAAACGGAATCATAAGCTGGATAGTTGCATATGGGCCATCACAAACTGAATCAAAACTCCAGCCCAAGTACAAATGCAAGATTCAAGACAATTGAAATCTTTAACCTGAAAGCTTAGTATTAGATAGGCTTTGCATTATTTTCTCTAACAGGAACTGAATTGAGTATTTCCAGCTAACAAAACACTAAATTCAAGATTACTCTAGAATTAAATTAAAGTTTTACTTTAAAAAACAAACGGGATTGAAACTCATGATTTCTGTGAGAACATTACAACAGTTTCTTCATAACTAAGTGAAAAGGGTTTAAACTAAAATGGTTTAGTTGAAGTTTGAGATAAAACAAATACAAACTTGTTTTTCAACAACACATTCACTTTGTATGGAACACGGCATCTTAACATGGTTCTCATCCCAGCAGTCTATGAGGTTTCCTGAACTAGGTTTAGGAAGGATATCATCTTTTCCAGAGTCATAGCCATCCTAAATGAAATAAAAAAGTAATAATAATAAATATTTATTAACATTTTTTATTAATCTATATATTCTGCTTGTTCCTTTGCCCGTTATACATTAGTTAGTTAGAGAGGTGGTGGTGGAATGAGTGAGAGGTGGAGTAAGTGAGAGAGAGGGAGGAGTGAAGAAAGAAGAGAAGAAAAAGTAGAGAAAGGTGATTACTTTTAATACACTTAGTCCAAATGGTCACATGGTCAGCTGAAGGTAGAGGCGAAGACAGAAAAAGACAAGAAAAAAGAGGGAGAGAGAAGTGTTAACTATGTGCAGTGGGGTGAGGAAGGAATATTTATTACATGGTTAAAAAATTAGTTGAAGGTAGATAGACAGATGGACAGGGGAGGCAGTTATATTGAGAGAGAAGGAAGCAGATAGCAGTGGTGGTGGAGGCGGTGGTGGTGGTGGTGGTGTGGTGATATTGAAAAGTATTTTTTTTATTGAACAAATTTTTTTTTATAGCGACCATCGCATACACATAAGTGCAATTATTTATTAAGAATAAAAGTTTAGAATGGTACAACAATGCACTATAGAACAAAAAATGGACTATATACCTGTTGTAATTTGGTTATATTTCTATAGTGCATTGTTGTACCATTCTAAACTTTTATTCTTTACAAACAATACACAATGCTTCAAGCAAACTACAATACTCTCCTAATTATTTATTGTCAGCTTGCTTAAAAAATTGATATTTGTTTATAAGGGTTAATCTAGCCGCAACTCTGGATTCACAAGAAACACCATTGCAAAGCTGCCCACGGAAGGATAGACAGATATAGAGCACAGATCAGAGAGGAACAGCAAGAAGATATGATAAAAAGAGGAAAAAGACAACACCGACATAGACATGAGGAAATGAATGTAGACGAACATCAAGAATATTTTAAGAATGCTAAATTATGAATACTATAAAAATGCAAATCATCCTTTCTTTCTTAAATAGATCCTCTTAATTTTTTCCATTCAGTGGAATTTACATGAGTCTTACTAGTAATAATGAATCGCTCAATAGCAAAATGGATACAGTTGGTTTAACATCAACATTTATCCACCACATTCACAGAGGTTTTAGCAATTAATGAAATACAATTGTGGTGCTGAATTGAGAGTGTATAAACCTGGCACTCCATTGGTTACAACAATGTGGGTTCCAGTTGATCCAATCAATGGAAACAGCCTGCTTGTGAAATTAACGTGTAAATGGCTGAGCATTCCACAGACACACATACCCTTAAGACAGTTCTCAGGGAGTTCAGCGTGGCACAAAATGTGACAAGACTGGCCCTTTGAAATACAGGTACTACTCATTTTTGCCAGATGAGTGAACTGGAGCAACATGAAATAAAGTATCTTGCTCATGAACACAACATGCCACCAGTAATTGAACTCACGACCTTATGATCATGAGCCAAATATTTTAACCACTAAACCATTGGTATATTTAAATATTATCCCAAACAGTTGCTGGATATTCATGGGGGTCTGTGGTCAAGTACAAACAACATAATTTATTCAGATAATGAAACAGCACTTCTCTAGTTAAACCTGAATTATATTAATTACTTACAAAAGAACAAAACCCTGGAATTTTGTTGCTGCTAGCTGCAAAACAGCAAATCTAAATATGTCTGACTTCTGTTGTTAAGATAAAAGGGAATGACTTGAGGGAGCTTTAGCAGCTAACTGTAGCAGGGCAAATGATCATGTAGAAGTTCACTTATTGGTTAGCAAAGTTCTGGGTTTATAAGAGAAGAGAAATGAAATACGATGCAGTTCAAGAAAGCATGAGCAATGTAAATAAAATGAAAAAGTTACAATCAGGAATTGTACAGATGCTACAACACTTACCACAAACATTTATCATATTGATTCTTTAAGACTAGGCACAAGGGTAACATTTACAGGTCAGTGGTAATCTCAGTTGAACTGACCCCAGTGAACAATTAGGTATTGATCAAGAAAGAATTAAAGATAAAGCAGATACCAGCTAATTTGGAAACTAAACACTGTAGTGTATTTAACCTGACACTATAATGTTTTCAGGTTATTACATTTTCAGTTATTAAATTCATTTTCAGGTTATCAACTTCATTTTGCTGGTGGCACGTAAAAACACCCACTACACTCTCGGAGTGGTTGGCGTTAGGAAGGGCATCCAGCTGTAGAAACTCTGCCAAATCAGATTGGAGCCTGGTGTCGCCTCCTGGTCCACCAGTCCTCAGTCAATCGTCCAACCCATGCTAGCATGGAAAGTGGACGTTAAACGATGATGATGTTGATTATGTTTTTATTGGAAATCAAAGTGAGCAAAATGCAATGTATGGGTCCTATGGAATTCATTGAGACAGGTTTTCTATAGGTGGATGTCCTTCCTGTCAACTAATCCTCACTTATCTCCAAGCAAAATAATACTTCCCCAAGGCCAGACATGTTTTTGCAGAAGATTGGAAATGACTGACACTGCTTGTATGACAGTGACACTCATTTACAACCATCATGTGACGTCAAGACAAGGAGATACAAACATATATTCACTTACAATTATATAACAGGCTTCTTTCAGTTTCCATCTACCAAATCCACTCACAGGGCTTTGGTCAGCCCGAGGCTATAGTAGAAGCCCAAGGTGTCACAGTGGAACTGAACTCAAGACCACATGGTTAGGAAGCAAGCTTCTCAACCCGAACCATGCCTGCACTTGTATGTCTGAGAAAAAGTTGGAATGAACATGGTTGAAACATGTTTTATCGTAGGACTACTTGAACAAAGCCAATGTTGGGCCAAGCAACAAACAATAACTAATTTACAGGAGCAATCAACTGAAAGTTCATTACCTTATTACTACACTGATATCAGTTTACTAGATCTAATGACTAAAAAAGAAACATAAAAAATACTTACAGGTAATGTAAACATAATATAATGTTCCTTATTTGTATTGGGGAAAAGTTCTGACCAAGGGGTTGGAGCACAATGCATTTTCTCAATTGGATAGGAATTCTGAAACACAAGGGTTAAAGAAAGTTTTTTTCCCAATCATAGATTTATATTAAGAAATCGCAAAACAGAATATAAACAAAAAGGATCATAATGATTAATTTAACCATTGGCTACTCATCAAATGTGGAGGCACAATGGCCCAGTGGTTAGGGCAGCGGACTCGCAGTCATAGGATCGCGGTTTCGATTCCCAGACCGGGCGTTGTGAGTGTTTTTTGAGCAAAAACACCTAAAGCTCCACGAGGCTCTGGCAGGGGATGGTGGCGAACCCTGCTGTACTCGTCCACCACAACTTTCTCTCACTCTTACTTCCTGTTTCTGTTGTGCCTGTAATTCAAAGGGTCAGCCTTGTCACACTGTGTCACGCTGAATATCCCCGAGAACTACGTTAAGGGTACACGTGTCTGTGGAGTGCTCTGCCACTTGCACGTTAATTTCACGAGCAAGCTGTTCTGTTGATCGAATCAACTGGAACCCTCGACGTCGTAAGCGACGAAGTGCCAACAGAAACTCATCAAATATATTTCCACAAGTTTTTTTTTCGTAAGGAATGTGGACTTTCTTATAAAATCAAAAATAGTTCAGCAGCCATCACTTTCATAAACATTTTTTTCATTCTCAGAACTGTCAAAGCAGGGAATAAACTCACCTAAGTCAGGAAACTGCATCCTTCAAAAATTCCATGCTCCCTGAAATTTACTGACACTATTCTTGACATGCCTATTCACCCTCTCCTCTTTATGGCTCTTATTGTCCACTTTACTTTCTTTTTGTGTCTTATTCTGTGTACTGTGCGTGAACTTATGACTATTATTGAATCTTCTAGTTGCCTTGTTGGTGTTTTCTCTCCCTTCATTTACTTTTTTCTGACAAATTATAGCATGTCTGAGTGCTGTATACAATGAGTTCATTATTATTAGACTCGAATTAAGATTGGTCTTATTCCTGACAGAATTTAAGCAGGTAGTAAGTTACTACATGTAACCCTAGATACCCCCATGATCTCAATATGCCGTCGAGTACTCAAAACCCTTCTCATGATCTTTCCTATTCTTCAGAGACAAACTTTTTGTAGAAGCTCAACAAAACATTCCATTCTGATCTTTAATCATTTGTCTATGTCATCATTCAGTCTCTAATGCAGCAATTATCACAGGTATAACCTTTATAAATTTCATGTTCCAAATCCTCACAATCATACATTTTAAAGAGGTTGTTTTTTTTCAACTTTTCATCTTCTTTCTTCCCAATCCTGGAATCAAATGGACATGATGGATCAATCAGTAAACAAATTTGATTTTCCTTGTCTATTATTGTAATATCTGGCTTGCTATGTTGTATCTTCTTATCCTTTTGAATTAGAAAATCCAACAAAATTTTGCATATTTCTGACTCAAGTACTCTTTCTATCCAGTGACTGTCCCATGTACTTCTTCCTTCAAACACCCATTTCTGACAAAGCTTCCAGTATAAAACTTCCACAGCTTGATCATATTATTTATATAAGTACATTGGCTTTACATTCGTATGTCGGTCAGTGTTTATCAGAATAGCACCTTAAGAAATAAAATAGGTTTTATTATTTATTTTTTTGTTGATCCAAGTCACTTCTCTCTCTTTGGCCTTCTGTGCTTCTTAAAAGCTAATACTTAGCTTCAGTTCTATGGTGTAAAGAAAATGGTAGATTAATCTGACTCATGATAAAACACCAGATGATCTGGTACTTGTTCCAATCAGATCTTCTAGTGAATTCATAATGTCTACAGTCATAAACCAGTTTCCTAATCACTTTACATTTTTGGTAATGTGATGTACCATTTTCCCTATGTTGATGGCTTTGAATTTGATAAATCTGAACAGGTAAAGACCATGGTGATAAACCAACGAAATTTTAAGAAAACCATACCAAAGTATTTCTTCATTGCCAAAGGTAATGCTTGATAAAGATTATCTAATTAAAACTGACGGTGAAACTAACATAGAAATGTTTTCAGAATGAATCATTAGAAACATAAAGCAATTGTACAACTTTATGAAGTTTTCTTGTTTAATGTGTTCATTAGTGAATTTCATTGCACTAAATATATTTGCTCTGTTATGCTAAAGAAAGTTAGAAATTAAGCAGACTATCTCTTACATTATGCTGAGGTTCATCATCATTCTCTTCCTGCACATCAAAATAACCTTGGACTGCATTGATTAATTTTGAGTCACTGGAGCTTGGTTGAGGGTTGGATGTAGAAGGATGTTCTATCATTTGTTGCTCTCTTCAAATAACAAAAGAATATAAGTATGACACTTACCAACCTAGAATGGGTGTGATAATATCAGACAATATAAAGATGATGTACTTTGATAAAAGTTATTCATATTTGTGTAAGCATATTTAAATAATATATATCTTAATCAAACAAATTTATTTTGACAAGCTACAAGGCCAATTTTCTATAAGAAGAGGTACAGTGGGTTTAATTAATTATTAATATATTAATAGAACTTGTCTTAACAGCCTTAAAGAGATGAACGGTAAAGCCAATTTTAGCTCTGAACAGAATGGCAATGAACTACTATTTCAGCCAAATGCACCATCTTAACTAAAATATTTCTAAGCATATAAGAAATATTACATTTAGAAGAGGGAAAATTATTTATCAAACACTAAGTAAACTCTTTAACATTTCAATAATGATGTAACAGTCAAATAAGGATTTTGAGATGATGCAAATAAGGTTTTGTACAATATCAAAATACAACTAAAATGAAAAATATTTTGCATACTCAAGGATGTCTTCAATTACATTAGTATTATCTATACAAAATGCTGTGTCATGCAGAGATTTCAAGGAAGACTGACTGTCAGCTAGAAATAAGAAAGAGATAAAACATTTAACAGTATCTAGCAATATAAACAACAATTTCCTTTAACCTTTTAGCATTTAGATTATTTTGTCAAATGAAATATTTATTTGTTCACATTGTTTTGAATTAATCATGTATTATCTTGTAGCATTGAGATTTTGATGATGTGATTGATTCCTTTTAAAATGGCTAGGTGTGAGAGGTTGGATTTGTCCAGTTTGAACATAAAACAGGTAGAATATTTGAGCAAAATGTGGCTAATTTAAATACTGAAAGTTTTTAAAATTCCATAAGCTGTTTTGTTTTACTTTTGTAGATCAGCAACAGAAGTTTTATTAATAGCAAAGTATAAACCAAAAATTATCTCAAAGATACAGTACTCAAGAACTGTTATTGGTGCTAAGCATAACTTGAGGTTAATGGTTAAAATTTTAAATCCTCTGATTATGAATTTTATCAGTAACAACATTATTCCTATGGTAGACCATGATCAAGATGGCTGAATAATGTCCATAGTATCAGATGCTCGTGCTTAGGAATTCAGCGAGAAAAAGTTTAATGACAGTTGTTTCTGACAGGACCCTACAGATGAGGTGCCTGAGGATTCTACCCTCAGAATAGTGAACATAGAAGATAGATGGGCAACATTATTTCATGACCCTTACAACCTCCTACAAAACACAGCAATAAAGACAGCATGCCACTAACAACCACTTCGTCCAGAAGTTTTAAGATGCAAAATATTCTAGCTTACTAATAATTGTCAATTTTCAACATTCTAATTTTACAAGAAAAATTAAATATTTTATTCTAAAAAAAGCTGTCTTATTACTCTGTAAGTAATTGTCTCTGATGACATTTAAAACTGTTATAACTGCTAAACATCATTCAAACGTTTTTAAGAAATAAAGTATTAGTAAATATACTCACTCAAGTCTTCATCCATTTGAATTCTTAAAAAGAAAAAAAAATTTTTTTTAAATATCCTGTTTAATCCTTTTGCATTCAGATTACTGTCAAATGTAATGAATACCATAAATCCTCGAGTATAATACGCAGGGGATTTTTAGGGGGCTGCACCTCTGAAAAACCTAAACCTTGTGTATAATACGCACCCCTTCTCTAACTTGAGTCAAGGAGGTCTATATAACGTCCTTGGTTTGTAAACGTATATACGGTAACGTCCTTTATTATTATTGTATATATAACATAATGCAGACATGTAGCTTTTCTGTGCACTTTGCAGAAGATAAAGAAATAACAGTAATAACGTCCGTGAAAAATAAATATTAAATAAACTGCCTTTACATATTTATCACTTAGAAAATATTTTACATTTTTAACCTCGTATATAGTACGCACTAGAAATTTTGACCTTTAAATTTTGGGAAAAAAGTGCGGATTATACTCGAGGATTTATGGTATTTATTCATTGTTTTTAATAATCTCATAGCTTTGAGAGCTCAATGATATGACTGATTATTTTTAGAATGACATTGAAGGGTCAGTGAAGAGATTTTAGCTGAACAAATCAACCCCAGCACCTATTTCTTAAAACCTGTTACTTATGCTACTGGTCTCTTTTGGTGAACCACTAAGTTTGGGGACAAAAACAGACTGACACAAGTAGTGGCAGAAAGAAAACACAAAGACATACACATGCACACACAAATATCATCATCTTCATCATCATCGTTTAACGTCCATTTTCCATGTTGGCATGGATTGGACAGTTTGACTGAGGTCTGGAGAGCCAGCAGCTGCACCAGGCTCTAATCTGATCTGGATGCCCTTCCTAATGCCAACCAACAAAATCAACAAGCCACAATCTCCGCTGGTTTGCTTGCTCGTCACCGCTCAACTCATGGACACAAGCAACGATTTCTTTACTGAATCGTTACTGGTGACGAAAAATGGTGCCTGTACATCAATATGAAGCAGCGTAAGGAATGGCTTAGCCCCGGTAAACAAACGACACTGCGTGTGAAACAAGATCTTCATCTATGTAAAACAATGTTGTGTGTATGGTGGGACTGGGAAGGGATTATCCATTACAAATCGCTTGAACGGAACCAAATGGTCAACATGGAATCTGTGTTCAACAGATGGAACAATTCAAGAGAAAAGACCTAATCGACAGCATGGAGTTCTTCTACTGCACGACAACGCCAGCCCTCATATTGCCAATATGGCCAAGGAAGCCATTCAAACGCATGGCTGGGAAGTGCTGCCACACTCGCTGTACTCTCCTGATTTGGCACCAATGGATTTTCACCTCTTTCGATCTCTTTCAAATGCTATGCACGGAGTTTCATTCAATACTGATACAGATTTGAGAGCTTGGTTGAATCAATTTTTCGAGTCAAAATCGGGGGATTTCTACCAACTTGTTGAACGTTGAGAAGAAGTTGTAAACAACAAGGGTGAATACATTATTGATTAATTAGTTGTTATTTTTTATTAAACCTTTTAAAAAATTTAAATTTAAAAAAACGGCAGGAACTTAGTTGCCAACCTAATAGTTTGCCAAGACAGAGCTAACATTCCTTAACACTGGAGCAGAAGTCATTGTCCAAAACAACAATTGTGCCACTTGGATTGAGATCAGCCAAATAGCAGAGATAAGTAGGGAATATATCCTTAAATGATTCTTACTGTAAAAGAGACTCTTAATTCTCATGGAAGCTAACTACTAAAGAAACAGTTGTAATCAGTTCCTAGACATTTTTCCATAAACTCAAACCAACATACAAGAATAAACGCATAGAAGTTATATAAATTTTTAAATAAAAGAAGAAAAAAAGAATGAGAAAAATAAATGGAATAGTAAAGGAATTACCTCTTTTCTCCCAACAAGTCATCACTTTCTGATAATTTATTATCCAGAATTGGTTGAGAATCAGTAACTTTTAGATCTTTATCATCACGTTTGAAGGAATCTTGCATTGTAGCTATGAAGTCAAAAATATATGAATATATATATTTCAAAATGTATGAGAGATATTCAATACAATATCCATTAGAAACATCTCAATGAATGTTTGTACATAACTATCAAATTGAAAATTACAGATTATCCTAGTAATGCTATTATTTTTATTTATTTTTATTAGCTAAACTGAAAATATTTTTCACTTCACTTCTGATATATTTTGAGATTAAAAACTACTGTATTTTCTCAATTTTAAGTAGCACTTAAAATTTGGTGTCAAATCTTGATGCAATATTATTTCCCTTCATATTCAAATTTGATACCAGTTTTGCCTCATGTATAAATTACACCCTAGTCTCTTCAGTTAAAATTAAGTATAAAATAGTGTTACATATACACTAGAAATTGCAATATACTTCCTTTTTTATAAATCTTATTTATTGATATAATTCTCCCTAAACTTTATTTTTTCCATAAGGAAGTAATAAATAACATCATCAGTCTCATCTGTTTCTCTCTCACCACACAGTTACAATAAATATGCAAATATTAGTAACTAATGTGACCCATGGAAATTCCATGGAACAAAACAAAATTAAGAGGAGTTATTGAAAAGGGAGAGATTTTCAAGGTGATGGAGAAGGTGGTTGTTAATGACTGTCTCACTTCTAACATCTCAAAGCTGATTGAAAGTGATTGGGCAGTAGCTGGAAGGGTCAAAGGAGTTGCTCTTTTGGGAACGGCATGCACTGAAGTGGATTTACAAAGACTATGGTAGGTTTTTGGAGGGAGAGAGAGAGAGAGAGACAGACAGACAGAAAGTTTGAAGAATTTGGCAAGTTCTAGGGTAGATTATTTGAGAGTGAAAGAGGGGACATTGTCAGGGCTCACTTCCTTGTCGGTTTGAAGCAACTAGACGTGCTTTCACAGAGGTGAATATGGCGAACCTGGTGGAATGAAGAGGGATAGTTCTGAAGGAGATTTAAGATTTACCAAGTGTGTGCAGGAGGCAAAGCAGGCAGCAAATGTAGGAGCTTTCTCAACAGCAATACTTCTTACAGAATTATCATGGCTGAGAAGTAGAAGGAATGAAGCTTCTTAGTAACCTTCACATCTCTGACATCCATGAAATCTGAAGAGTGGGGAACATTTAAACAAGGAAAAGCAAAAATATTACAACTTTATGAATTCAGCTTCATACAAATGTTAGTACTGACTCCAGTCACCACAAATATTAAAGAAACCAACATTATGGAGGTAATCAAGGGATAAACATAATTTTTTACAGAATACAAAGTCTGTTTTGTAACGGATATCAACTCAAGTATGATGATCGAGCAAAATTCATAGTGTTTAATTTTAAACCAAAATCACTGAACTGGATACATCAATGATCCTAGTTCAATGCTTCAATATCCTTGCCAAAATAAGGAAATAACTAGGAAATTTAAATGATTGACAATTACACATACCTTTGTGTCCAGGTGTTGATCTTTTATTGAATAGATCATCAAGCGTACATTGTTTTAGCTTTTTAGGGGAGGTCCCATGACTCATCATATGTAAACTAAAACACCAAAACAATAAAGAAAATAATATTAGAAATATACATCAGAATACATAACAACGAATGACTTCTATTATTTTGTAAGTGGGTGGTATTTAAGAGGGTTATAAAAATAATGTGATGGAATTGTATTGCATCAGTCTACAATGATTGACAAGCACCAGGGCTACATCATGGAAAGACTGGTTAGCTACAGGAAGAGTACCGGCTACAGAAATATTCATTCAAATACTGGATTTATTACAGAATACCTGAATATTCATTAATGAGTGCCTTAGGGTTGTACTCTTTTACTTTTTCACAAGGTTTTGAATGTAAATGATAATCATAAATATATGTAGAAAATTAAAGCCACAGAATTTCAAATTCTATAGAAACATTCTTTTTGAATTTTGTATCATTTCTCTAAGAATGTTTTCTCAATATTTTTAATTCAAATGATTACCTCGTAAATGTATTTCGTTTACATCTTAAGTGTAGAAATATTTTTGTTAGTATTTCCAATTACATTTTTATTGTTAAACAAATTGGAACAGCATTTCAATTTTTAAGAAAATGAAACAACAGAACACTAATACTTTCACAATATTGAATAAACATTACTTCCATTATTTTGCTTGGTTACTTGCAACAGTATTCATACGTTTTACAAATGTTCAAATTTATATTATTATTGTACCTTACAACCATAAACATACTGTCTTTTTACAGACATAATGTTATCATATATATGTGTGCGTGTGTATATATATATATATATATATATATATATATATATATATATATATAGAGTGTTCTTTCTTTCTTTTTAAGACGGTAGAGTGAGGCTTGGGGGAGATTTCCTTTTTTTCCCCTAGCAGGTATTGCGACCAGGTGGAGGTTCTCTCGTTGGGAAATGTTGGATTTGGTCTTTTAATCGAAAGCACTTTCGTTAGCTTAAGCACTGTCTTTCATAAAATGAAAAATAACGGGATAGTTATAACTGGAACATACTTGATTATTAGTCAGCTGGAACAGGGCTAACCTAGGCTCCAGCACTGTTGGATTTTCTTAAGATCATACGAAAGATATTCTACATAACACCCTCCTCAGAAACTAGGGTTAACATACATAGATGTCGAAATCGTAACAACTTTGAGGTTCAGTCGTTGGCTCTTATATATTGTTTTTAGTCAATATTTATTAAAGCTGGTAGTGTGTCTTCCGCTAGAAGAAGGGAGTGTCTTCAAATTTCAGGATTTAAAGAACGCAACTTTAATCGAAAGGAAACCCAAGTTATTCAGTAATGCCGAGGAAATGACGTATTGATTGGGAGATGATAGATAAGTTGGTATCTGTAAGGAACCATATCTATATTGCATAAACCGACATATAATAAAACAATAAGGTTTAAAATGTTTGTCAACACACATAGAAACTCAATGTAACATATTACAAATTAAAAGAGAACAATAAGCACGGGTAAGATAAACTTTGATATAAGGCTAATTTCTATTTGTATAAACATATGCAGATAGATAATGGATATATTCAATAAACTCTCTTAGATTTTATTAAATACAATTGCTTTGTTTGTGTGATTAGAGATAAATAAATGATGAGATACCGATAGTCGAGAAAAAAAGTATCAGGTTAAAGCATATACATTCTCTGAGAAATCGAAACCTATAAACATCCTCAGGTGCATTCGAAGAGGAAAACCACATTTTAAAGAAATTACATCGAAGAAATACGACCTGCTATTTCTTTATCATGGGATGGACATAAATTAATTAAACAATATGTAAAAGATCATATATTCTCTGTGATAGCTTCGTTTAACGAAAGATTCTATTGTATATCTTTCAAAAGCTCACACAAAGATTGTTTTTAACATAATACCTTGTGACAAGGAAACCACTGATGAATACCTCCAAACTTTGGTAAACATTCACTTACCGACTAATTTACTCCCAAATAGCTATCGATAATACAAAATTATTAGTAATACTTTTGAAGTATAATTATAAAAGAGCATTAATTTTTTATACTATAAAAAAATAATAATTTACTAAATTTATCTTTTATAAAAATAAAAATCTTGATAATATAATCTTGAATTTACTGCGGGTTTTCGACCTGCACGTCCTCTTCCGGTATCTGTACTGATCCATTCACCATGGTAAGTTAGATTGTCTCTTTAAATCGTTTACAATCGTCGTTTTTTAAAATATTTTTATAGGCTCAATTATGTTAGTTTTAATTGCTTAAGAATTTAACTTATTTAAAATTGAGATTTTCCGTTAAAATAATGGTAATAAGCTATATTTTTTAGTTTTATTTCTCATGTTGATGGCACTTGTCGCCATTTTAATGATGTGCATGTGTTGTATATATTTAATATTGATTCAAATTTGTACTCACTTCTTGGCAAATGCGACGTAATTCATTTTATATCTGAGCTAGTAGAGGTGCATTTCATATATCGTTGGTATTGAAAACAGCGGTATTAAATTCAGTATTCCTAAAAAACTATCAGTAAAATATTCTTTAATCAAGGAACGAAGTAAAAATAATTTCATTTCAAGAACACGTGGAATGTAACTTTGAATATTACCAAATTAACACTAATATGATTTTATACATGTTACAACATGGGTTGCTATACAGTATATAAATTGGAAAAAAATTATAATCATATGACTTGAAGTAGTTCAAGTTTTAATTCGGTATAATTGTTTACACCTACATTACATTTGCTTTGAAGTAAATGTTTAATTACACGGCATTCTTAGTGAAATATCTTTTGAAATAGTTTTCGGTTCCTGCCGACTTCTCAACATGTTGCACTTTATAACTTGCTTGTTTATGAACGGTATTTAAATAGAAGCACTACGCCTTTATTCATTAACTTTCAAATGCTTCTGAAGCGAAAACGTCATGTCCATTCCTTCGAGTTCGATATAAAACTTCTTAGTTTGTGAATATTAATTTCAAAAGCAGGCTGATTGAAAAGAACTTAGCACTTATTTTCAAACATCCATCTGGTGAATTCATTGTTGTGAATTTTATTTCAGGCTGAAAGCGCAGCTACAATACGTACCAGGAAATTCTTAACGAACCGTCTATTATGCAGAAAGCAGATGGTGAGTATATCATTTAAGATTACAGACCAACTAAACTTCTGAAACTGACCGATGAAAAATATTTCATTGTTTACAAGAAAGGTAATGTGGACAGTGTTCTAATAAGGGTACTGAGATGGGTTCAACATGGTTCTTTGATATAGACTTTCAGTACTGATGTAGCAGCTATGGTGATCTTTAATGTCAGGACTTAACCTATAGCTCTACACAATGGTTTTTTAACTTAGAACTTAATATATTTTCCCGAGACATCGAAAGGGCATCGGAAATGCCTGGCTTTAGCTGTAATTAGTGAGAATTGTTTCTTTTCATTTGTTCAGTTATGACTATTGAAGTTTTGCCCGTAGTGTATGGATCGGCTTCGAAACCACACTGCCTCGAATCTGGTTGCTATTTTATTCGTTTTTAGTGCGTTATATTACAAAGGGAGAAGCTTTGCCTTCCACCTCTCAGCATTTGTGTGTAAATTTTCTGGTCCATGCAATTGTGTATAGTGGTTGAATATCTTCGTTGAAACAGGACTCTATAATAGTGAGAAAACCTGCATACAGGTTAAAGGTAAATTGATTAAACAGAAAGAGCTGAAAGGCAATTCAGGATAGATGATAAAAGCTGTAGGGTAACTGTGCTTAATTTTAATATTCGACTTGTAGAAAAAGCCGGGATTTTTTTTTCCTTCCTCAATTCACTACCTTTGATGAAGTACTATCTTAGCTTTGTGTGCATAATTTTTGTGCTAGTTATGCGTAATATCGCCTTCTTGCTTTGTTCATATAACTTTATGCAGATATATTCACTTATAAGTATGAAGTTTTTTTTTTTTTATAAGGTTCCGTAATAAAAGTTGGCATTAAAAAACCACAAAATCATAAACGTATGTATTGTATACAAGTGAGTGGGGAGTTTTCCACTAGAACTTCACATTTCTCTTCAGCTATTTCCAATTAGGTTTAGTTTTGGGCGCAGACCAACTGTGTGGCACTTCTGGTTAATGTCTTCTGCTGTAGATATTTGGTAAGTAACATTTGAAAGAAGTTGTCGTGTTATGAGAGTTGTAGATGAGACTTGCCATCACACACGCTGTAGCCTTTGTTTTCATTCTTTTGAAAATATGCCAACCATGAAGAAATATTACTTTGCTTGGAAACAGGTGAGGGTTGGTGATAGGAAAAGCATCTGACCATAGACAATCTACCTGTGCAAGTATGAAATAGTAGGCATTAAATGATGATAAGGAATATAATAGTATAAATGCTATTTCGCCCCACATAGTCCTTTTTTTTAGGATATTATGTGGACCTTGTTTATAATAGCTACATTAATTACTTCATAAAATCGAGCTGCTATCGACAAATTCTTTAGTGGTTCCGAGAGTGTTGTGACAATGTTTTTATTTATTCACTTTTCATCTTTAATCTCCTTCCTTTGTTGATTATTACAAGATACCTATCTTAGTGTACTTTTGTAAGTCAATGAGGAAAATCAACTTGGGAGAAGTCCATCTCTTGAAATAGGTATTTCATCTTTTTGCCATATGCATACTATGCAATATTACCTGACTGGATGGGGCTCCGCTAGTTCTGTGCTAATTTTTTTCTGGTAGTGCATGTTCTTCATCTCTGGGCTATCATACAGGAGTGCAATAGTAAACGCATCCTTTTAGCCAAGTACTCCCACCCCCTATACATAACCACTACATTCCCAAATTAGTACACTTGGGCAAAGAATAATGCTTTGAACAAAATCTCCCACCTCCGTAAATCAGACCCAGCACTGCAACCCCTACAAGACCATCAGCTGATGAAGGATTCTTCCATGCATTACATGGCCTGATAGTTCTCTTGCTGCTCACACTTTAGCATTGAAACTGGCCATAACCAGCCTCACACTCCTACCTTACAATGTCATTCTCAAAGAATACAATTACATCATTGAAGATATGAGGTAGTGAATGATTAAGTCAAAATAATGTGAATGAATAAGCAATATATTTGACAATCCTTTTCATCGATCCCTTTGCCAGAGGAATTCCTACAAGCTTGGAGAGTCCTCTTCTTGTGATCGACGTTTCTGTATGCAGTTACTCGCATGGAAATGGCCTTTTTGCTGCCAACTTAATTGTCCAGCTGAAAAGAAGCTAAATTTCAAACAAATACCCTCCACACCATCATGATCACTATTCTGTATGTGTAATATTTAAGTAAGCAAGCATCGTTATAAATTTGTGTATGATCATTTCAGTAGTCATATATTGGGAAAATTCTATTCCTTGGTTTACCTTTTTAAAACCAGCTGGTCTTGTTGAGAAAAATGAAGGTGCATGTTGTCTGTCTAGTTGTTTTGTTAAATGTGGATCCTTTCTTGACTCTGTAAACTGCTATTTTTACTCCACAGTGTGTCTTAATCTTATGGCATATTGTGGCATTGGTGATACAATAGCTACATAAAATTACTTCATCTAATCGAACCTCTTGGAATGTTTATCCTAGTGGTTTCGCAACTGTTGTTACATGACTTTTACTTATATTTTCTTGTGATAATACTGAGTTCCCCGGGTGTGTTACCTCATAGACATGCAGCACACTGGACTCTAATCCTTTTGGGACCGCCTCCAGTTCTATGACATAAATTTGTTTTAATAAAATTCTTCATTATCTTAAAATTAACTAAACAAAAGCAGCTTATTTTATCAAAAATATGGCAACAAAAGGGTAAGACACCCATGTGCCAAGTGGTAGTGTAATAATAGGCAATTTTATTCCTTGGTATATCTTTTTAAAACCAGCTGGTCTTTAAGAAAAATGAAGGAGCATGTTCTCTGTTGAGTTATTTTGTTAAATGTCTATTTTGTAAAGCTGGAGCAGTCTGCTGCAAACATCTACAAGTCAAAATTCAAGCGTCCACACTCGAGACCATCACATACCAGGTGGTCTCTAGGCACTGTCATGGTATTAGCTGTCAGAATTGAAAGTAGAACTGACAAGGAACGTTACTGCTGGTTTGAGTTGATTCTTTGGCTACTGACTAGCCAGAGCTATCTATCTGTCTGTCTGTCTGTCTATCTCACTATCTCTCTCTCTATATCTATCTATCTATCTATCACTCGTTCACCTGTTTGTGTCCGTAGAATTTATCAAATTAGAAAACGCAAATTTAATATAAAAATATATTTTCTGAAATTGCAAATTATTTAAAATATAAAAATATAATTTTCAACAGAGAGAATTTATCTAAATAGAAAACAAATGAAGTTTGAAGTTAAAAAATAATAGGATCGACCACTCACGACTAGCTAGCGCGGACGCGCGACTGCGCGTTCGGGACCACTCTGCTTTAGTAGTACCCTTATACTCTGTGTGTTTTCAAACGCATGGATATAGGTGTCAAATTTGTTCCAATAACTTTCGAGTGATAGATAGAGAGAGAGACAGACAGACAGATAGCTCGCTCCGGCCAGTCATGGTATTAGCTGTCAGTAGCCAAAGAATCAACTCAAACCAGCAGTAACGTTCCTTGTCAGATTTTTCTACTTTCACTTCTGACAGCTAATACCATGACAGTGCCGGTCTCTAGTATGGACACATACATTTCTTAAGTATCTATAACTTTGGGGGTACTTTTTGGTTATCTCACCCCCATTAAAAAATTGGGTTATTTCCCTCCGTTTTACGAGAAATATCGGTACTTTGGTTATCTCCTTCAACTAAAAAAGTTGTTTAACCCTCAATAAAACAAAGAAAAATTAAACATTTTACTGAATCTGATAATTAATCATACTATGCCTATTGAGGAGGCCAAAGGATCTCTCTTAATCCAATCTATTGTCGCCACATTAACTAGGTTTTTATTAGTGGGGAGATAACCCAGTTTTTTAATGGGGATGAGATAACCAAAAAGTAGCAACTTAGGTTGGTGGCTTCTTCTTTAACTGATTTTCCTAAACTTAGATAAAACTATATGAATGTATACCTTAAAACTAGCACGTCTTTGTAGAGTGACAGTACTCGTCTACTTTTTCATGAAATTTTGTGTGTGTATATATATATTATAAACTGCTATTTTCATTCCACTCTATGTCTTAATCTTATGGCTGAGTGTGGCATCGGTGTATACAATAGCAACATAAAATTACTTCATCTAATCGAACCTCTTGGAATGTTTATCCTAGTGGTTTCGCAACTGTTGTTACATGATTTTACTTTTTCTTTAATCAGATTGGGTTGGTGTTGGGTTTTTTAAACAACTACAATAAATTACTGTTGCTTTGTCATTGTTCCTGATTGTGTTTATTTTTTCTCTCTCTGGGGAAAATGAGTTATGTTGCTTGTGAATTATATCCAGTGTGCCTTTTACAATACTAACATAAATGTATACCTTAAAACTAGCATGTCTTTGTAAAGTGATGGTACACATGTCTGGTTGCTCATGAAATCTCCTAAATCCCTACATTATAAATTGCTATTTTTACTCCACGGTATGTTTTATGTCATATTGTGGCATTGATATATACAATAGCAACATAAAATTACTTCATCTAATCGAACCTCTTGGAATGTTTATCCTAGTGGTTTCGCAACTGTTGTTACATGATTTTACTTTTTCTTTAATCAGATTGGGTTGGTGTTAGGTTTTTTAAACAACTACAATAAATTACTGTTGCTTTGTCATTGTTCCTGATTGTGTTTTTTTTTTTTTTCTCTCTCTCTGGGGAAAATGAGTTATGTTGCTTGTGAATTATATCCAGTGTGCCTTTTACAATACTAACATAAATGTATACCTTAAAACTAGCATGTCTTTGTAAAGTGATGGTACACATGTCTGGTTGCTCATGAAATCTCCTAAATCCCTACATTATAAATTGCTATTTTTACTCCACGGTATGTTTTATTTCATATTGTGGCATTGATATATATATACAATAGCTACATAAAATTACTTCATCTAATCGAACCATTTGGTATGTTTGTCCTTGTGGTTTCGCAACTGTTGTTACATGACTTTGTTTTCTTTAATCAGACTCGGTTGGTGTTGGGTTTTTAAAACAATTACATAAATTACAGTTGCTTTGTTCACACAATGTTGTACAAGCATATCTGCATACAGATATGGGGTGTTTTGTCATTGTTCCTGATTGTGTTATTGAAAATTTTTTTCTTGTTTTTATTTCTGTATTTAGTAAATTGTTTTTCTTCAAATGATACTTTGCTGGGCTTTCTGGGAAAATGAGTTATGTTGCTTTTGCCCTTATATCCAGTGTGCCATTTACAGCACTAACATATGGCTGCAAACATCATTTCTCTAATAAACTTAATTCCTGCTGAGCTGATTTTACTCTCTTTCATGTGTCTCTAATTGGATGAAGGTACTCAGAAGCTATACTTGTAGGAAAAACATGCTTATGGATTATATACAAGTGGGTGATGAAAGTCTTCCAACTGTTTTCAATTATATTGACAGCAAAATTGTTTGAGTTATTCTTACGGCTCTATCAAATGCTATTTCACCCCACATGGTCTTTTTTAAGATATTATGTGGATCTTGTTCATAATAGCTACATTAATTACTTCATATAAATCGAGCTGCTTTTGATTTTATTCTTCAGTGGTTCCGAGAATGTCGTGACAAATAACATTGTTTTTTTACTTGATTTTTGTTTTTTGTAACTGGGCTGATAGATATGTGCTCTGTTTCGTCAATATTAACAGTTCTTTATGTGCTTCACTCTGGCAGAGAGCAATGCTTTAAGCAAATCATACATCCCCATAAGCTGGATGGGTGGTTGCTACCCAACATTACAACCATGTGGGACCATCATCCCAAAAACTAGCTCTGTGCCTCTTTTGCCTCACAAAATTGCAACTGATCCTTTTGGTACCTTGCCAGAAGGATCTCTTCTACTTTTCAATCATGATGGTTCTGTAAACAGCACTTGGTTTTTCATTTCACCATTCTGTTGACTGGGTATTGTTCTCAGACCAGGGAAACCAGCTAGGATGCTTGCATCAGACTGGCTTCTGTTTAAGGCATCCATGCACTCTCAGAATGAGGAACAGTCTTCACAATGAGCTTCAACATAGTTCCTGTCTCTTAAGTTTCACTTACAAGGCTTTGGTTGGATTGAACCTATAGTAGGAGGCTCTTATGCATGGAACTGTGTAACTAGTTTCACTTCATAATATTTCTTAATCTTATGGCATTGATGTAGAGAATAGTGACATAAAACTGCTTCATCTACTCAGTTCACAAATGTTGTGATATGGTTATTTCTTATGAGTTGGTTTTGGATTAGCCAGTTCAATATATTTCATCATTTTACATCTGTGTTGCCATGCTGATCCCTGGCAAATAGAGGCGAGCAGTGGAAGAGAATATAATGATGGAACAATGTTCGGTAAATATTTTAAGGAGATTGGATAGTGGCATGTAGTAGGGGAAGCAGTGAGTAGTGGCTAACAATAAAGAATTGGGATTTGATATAGGCAGATCAAAATTATACTTTCCTTCTTTACATGGATGGTTTGATGGGAATAAATATGGTGATAGTTGTGAGGTAGCTACAAAGTCAGTAGAATATTAAGAAGACTAAGACTGAATATTAAGGAAAGATACAAATGTGGATATTCTGCATCCCATAGCTCATTGTCATCAATGTTTGCCGTTCCTGCACAGATATGTTGGGCGAATCTTTTCCAGCACATCACTTCCTCACAAATTTCAGTTCTGTGTAATCTTTAAGGTGTTCTACACCTTTTTACATGACTGGCATCCTCCATACTGTGCAGGCATAGTCTTCTCTTACACTACTTCTGATTCTTCATATCTAATTTTTCCCTCAGTTCATTTTTTACACATAACTTATCCAGCAAGGAATGGTCACATCATTTCCTTCCAACTCTTGCACACTTCCTGTGAAAACATCTCCCTGGTATTTTCTATCTCAAATTTCCAGGCATTGTTGTCTGAAAATTAGGTGTGTCATGCTGTGCTAGTCTGTTGATGCTCTCTTGAAATGATAAAGAATTACATTTTTTATTTTTCTTCAAATAGGTGGTAGATGTCATACATCCTGGACGGGCTACTGTACCTAAGACAGAGATCCGTGAAAAATTAGCATCTAAATACAAAACTACACCAGATCTGATTTTCTGCTTTGGTTTCCGGACACAATTTGGCGGTGGAAGAAGTACGGGGTTTGCTATGATATATGACACATTAGATTTTGCAAAGAAATTTGAGCCTAAACACAGATTAGCAAGGGTATGTATTTTTCTTTCCCTGAATTTTAAATGTGTATTTTGAATCAACATTTAGCTAAAGCTTTGTAAATTGAAAAAAAAATAAATGTTGTTTAATATTGAATTGGATAATGTAAAAATTGATAAAATAGATTTAAGATGTAGAAGAAAACGAAAACATGAGAATGATTTTTGTTTTTCTTTTAGCATGGTCTCTATGAGAAAGGAAAGATAAGCCGCAAACAGAGAAAAGAAAGAAAGAATAGGCAAAAGAAAGTACGGGGTGTGGCTAAAACCAAAATTGGTGCTGGCAAAAAGGTAAGGTTTTTTGTGTTTTTGCTGTAAATGCGGCAAAGTCTGCTTTCAGTATTCTTTGTGAGCGGTGCTTCTTCCAAGACGGCTGTTGTTGTTCATTCTGTAATTTTCTATTTATCAATACTCTGCTTTCCCATTTAAAGTAGTGATGTAGATAATGCTGTATTTCCTGTATTTTGGTATGTTTTACATCATGAAATATTTTGTTTCATTTTTAGAAAAAATAAGATTCTACTATTTCTATATCTGGTAAGATGGTTGATATATCTTCGTTTTAATGTTGATGCCACCAGTGTTTCCTGAATGTTGTGCTCCACTTTTGAACTGATGTTTTCCTTGTTCATCTAAATTATTCTTAATTACCTCCTAGCACCAGTCTACCTTTTTAGAATAGTTTATTTTACGCATTAACTTTTTCATGTCTGTAAATATTCGTTTAAATTTTTAACTGTTGTACTTCCGTTTATCCATGCTAACTTAGGCATGATGGTCTGGGAATTTCAGGCATAATGCTGGAGCATATTTTTTTGCAGTTCTGTTAGCAATTTTCTTACCTTTAACCCCTCAACCTAAAAGTATGGGTTGGTTAATTTACACAGCTGCATGTGTTGAGACATAAACATACATTGCCTAAAGGAACAGTACAATGGCAGTTGTATGTATTCATAATTACTACTCCAGCACTTTGGTCGTTGTAATTCACCATAAAATATTAATGCCGTTTCATTCATTTTGGATTATATAGGCCAATTTTCAAGTCTTTTCAGAAATTTGTATAGATTATTTTTGTACAGACATGAAAAGGTTTGTATTGTTGTGTGTTCCCTTTTTTTGCATGTTACATACAAAATATGACTGACAGTACACTTTTTGCCATGTACCATTATGTTGTTTGTAAATATAGTTCCTCTTGCTTTGAAAATTTGGGGGTTTAACTTTACTAAAGTAGTTAACCCAAAATTATCTTCAGAGCAAAGTTTTAAAAAACTTATTAATACACACATCATAATTTGTACTCTGAAATGAAAGGTGAAATTAGTGTTAGTCACTGTTTGTCAATTTGCCATATTCTGTATGTAACTTAACATTTAATTCAGAGAGTGCGTGACGGTTATTGTAGGCATTGAAAATCACAAATAGTCTGCTTTCTGATCACCTGCTCTCATACACCTTGTTTTTGTTTTGAATTAAAACTAATCTCCTGAGTATATTTTTTTGCCATAAAATATACTCAGTAACGTTGGTTTTGTGGTAAAAGTGCTACTGCACATATTGAAAGTAGTTTAGAGATTTTATAACTATAAAAGTCAGTTTATAATGAGTTCATTAAAAGGAGGGTTGCTGGTATCCATACTGCAACAAGTATGAACCTCGACTTCGAGTGGGTGTGAGAATGCCGTCGGCTTAAATCATCCCACTTTATGTAACATTGAGATTTTGTGTTTAACAGTTAGGTAAATTGATGTGAAATTGAGTGTTCTGTTAAAGTTCCTGTAACAAATTTTCTGTGTTGTTAATTTGTTTTTAGAATTACAATATTAGTTATATCAGTAAAATAGATTTAAAAGACTTAAATTGTTATATGATTACTATAGCATGCAAACCATTTCCTGTTTGAAGTGTTGACTTTTTTTTTTTTTTTTGATAACTTTGTATTACCACTGGGTTCTTTTTACTAACATCGTTTGCTGATGTGTGTGTACATATACACTTCATTTTGAAATTCATTGTGAATTTAAACTGTAGTTCGTGCTTAAATGATTTTCTAATTTTTCTTTTTCTTTTTTCTTTCTAGTGAGGAGAATGATCCCGGGCATCTGTTTGATATCTGTTTTTACTGTGGAATAAAGTTGTTCCTGGTATCTGTATTTTTCTGAAGTTATTCCGACTATATTTTATGTTGTGCTCAATTTCTGAAGCACCAAATTTCATTCGTGAATTATTTGGTGTATTCATTGTTATTTCAACAACCACATGCAAATGATTATGTTAGGACTTCCTAAATGTAGTTCATACCTTTTGTTACTTATGTCATTTAATCATCAATGGAAATAGATGTTTCAATAGTAACCAGAGAGGCTTATACCTTTCTGGTAAGGATTCATTCTGAAGAGCAGAAGTATTGTTTCTCAAATACAAAGATTCATCTGTTATAATATAGCTTTAGAGTGAGACATTGTGAAGTGAATTTTGTATGTTGGGAGTCGGAAATAATTTGGTAAAAGTTTCTTAATAGATGTATATGCTTTGCCAAAGTAAAGCATGGATTTACTATCATGACTAGATGAGTACTGCAATTTAAGAATAAATTTCATTTAATAATCACGATTTGTTTATTAGAACAAAAAGTTTTTCTGACCAGTAGAATAGTCTCTTGAACGTTTGTACATTTAGTATACGACTTGGGTTTGTTCAATTTCCTTGCAAGTACACTATTTTGTATGCTTATTTAATTATTCCTACTGTTTCCAACAAGAGCTTGATACTGTCTCTACATCACAAATGAATATCTAAGGTGCTTGCAAGACTATTGTAGAGGTGATTTGCAGGAAACTCTATGGATGTCTAGAGCTGGAGTAGGCCCCGGGGTTTTTTTTTTTTTTTTTTTTTTTTTTCAAACAAATATGTAAGATTTCCCAGAAAGATATAATTGGGTATAGCATTCTTGGAGGGAGCATGTATCTGCATGCTTAAAACATGAGTGAAACATGACTGTTTCCTCTTCAATGACCATATTTGCTGGTTAGAAATGACATCTGCAAGAGAGTAGCAAGTACCTCTGTTGCACACCAATTGCAGTTTATGGGACAGTTCATTGAATCAATTGGAGACAGAAAACTGTTAAAGACTTAAGAACATCAATAGAATAGTTAAGTACAGGGGAGAGAACGTCAATTGTTAAGATCTGATGGGAATGCAGGAGGGAGGGACACGTATTATGAGAAAAAAGTACCAAGAAGTTCTGGTGTTTTTCTTTACCAAGAATTATGAACAGAAATTGTTATATTGCACATTGCTGTTTATTACATTCCAACCAGATTTTCATATATGTTACATGGATTACAGCTAAGAAGTTCTGAAGTTCATTATGCTTTGAAAGAAAAGATATTTCTGGAAGATACAGCACAAAAGTGTGCCAGTCTACAAAAGGTATATGTGAGACAGTTTTAAATCTGAGCAGATAGCAGTGCTGTGGCTTTAGATTTTATGATTGCTTGAGTTTGAGGCCATTTATGGTTCACAATCAAATCTGACTGAGAAGAGAATAGCATTCGGATGTGTTACCAGAGATGAGAACAAAGCACTTAACCAGATGAAAATGACAGGGGAGGTAAAATAGTTTAGTTACATGCTTCTATTATTATAGGCAGGTATCTTGAGAGAAGGAGTAATTATGTACAAAATCTAATTAGACAATAATTTGATTCTTAACCTATACATCACAGCTGGAAATAACTTAGATCATAGGGCTGATTAGCAGTTAAACAACCTAGTAAAGATTTTTTTATGGCTGAAATTGAATCTCTTGCAAAGTTTTTGATCATGTAGTCCAAGGAATGAGGTAGTAGTCGTCATTATAGGCCAGAAATTTGTTGGTCTGGGTGCAATTCTACAGAAAGTCAGACAACTCAGTTAATTAGGAGCAAATTCCGAATATAGAAGCAAAGCCTACGGAATAAAGTTGGTTTATTACGACTGGCTGGTAGAAAGATTTTGTATACACAGATTTAATTAGCAATGAGTACCTTCAAATGCCTAGAAGTTGACAGCCAAAGTATAACAGGGTGACTAAATTGAGGTAGGTATTACTTTAGAGAGCCTCTTTTTCAGTGAAAGGCACATTATGTAATGCATGGTTGCAAAACAGATAATGAATGTGGAGGATGTACAAAGATAGACAAATTGTATGTACATTAAATGGGCTGATTGAAAAGCATACTTATGGAATCAACTATAGCATCTAAGAAAATTTTGTAGACACACGTACCCTTAACGTAGTTCTCTGGAAGATTCAACATCGCTCTGAATTACAAGTACAACTCCTTTTTGCCAGCTGAGTGGTCTGGAGCAATGTGAAATAAAAGTATCATGCTCTGGGACAATCCACGGATCGTTTCCCTTTGGACACTGGTAGAACGTCATATAAAATATCTTTTATTCTTAGTGTTTTTGAGAAAAGTTTATATTTTTTCAAAGTTATTTCTTGCTAAAAGTTGTATTTCAGTAATTTCAACCAATCAATGATGTGTATTCAGCTGAATAAAATTACTGCTGGTGTTTGTCACTGGTATTTATGACATCGTTTGTGTTTGTACTGGTTTTAGGGTTTTGGAAAAAATGAAGAAATTGGAGGGGGGGGGGGGCAAAATGTCTTTCCAAAAATAGCTGAAAAACCGGGGAAAAAGACTAAAAGCAGTAGAAATGCACGAACAATTGTGGTGGTGCCATGAAGTAAACCTGCTTCAGATACACTCGTTTATTCATACAAACGTAAATGAGATGAAATGTTATAAATAACAATGACAAACAACAGCAGTAATTGTTTTCACCTCAATAGACGTCATTGATTGGTTGAAAAAACACAATTTTCTCAAAAACGCCAAGAGTAAATGATGTTTTATGTGACACATTCTACCAGTATACGAATTTTGAAAGTGTTTAGTTACAAAAATTTATTTTTTAAATGTGCCTGCCAAAGGGAAAAAGATCCCAATCCACTGCAAAGTATCAAACTCACATCCCTAAAATTGTGAGCCAAATCCCCTAATCACTAAGCCATGTGTCTTCACTGTTACACTGAGTATAACAAAATGACCTATGCTGCATTAATAAACTTGTTTCACACAAACAACCCTTTAAATGATGTCAAAATCCAAGTAAAATGCAATTACTGGCTCTGGAATTATTTTCCTTCCATATTCTTCATACAGTCAAAATTCTATACAATTTCAAACTGAACAAAAGTTGCTAGAACACTACTCAGACTTTAAAAATATATATATATTTATATGGGTGTTAAAATGTTTTACAGTACACTGGCCAACAAATGTTTTAGGGAAATTGCAGGAGCCTATTGTGTGTATATGCGTTGCTGCTTGATAGTTTTGTTTACATCCCCTATAACTTGAGGGTTCAATAAAAATTGACCAGTAGAATAGGTACCAAACTTTAAATAAATATAACATAGTCTAGTGACTAAATAAACAAGAAAATGAAATTCAATTTTTTTTTTATCAAAATTTATTATAAAATTCCTTTGAAATACAAAATTCTTTAAAACCATAAAAAATATATATATTTTAAAAATACATAAATATATAGTTAAAACAAAGCAGTAATTAGATTTCAGAAAACAAACAGCTGAATAATTTAAAATAATATTAAATACATAGTGCATTGAGCTTTGAGATCAACAAATGTTTCAGATAAAGGCAAATTGACTTCATTTCAACAGTGTGGTTGTTTAACCTCTATAGATCATCAGAGAACTAAAGTCTGAACTTTGGTAAGTATTGTGTGAGAGAAGCAGAAAGATGGCAAAAGGCAGAGAGTGAGGGATGAAACAAAAGAAAGGAAAGCCTGAACAGAGCAACCAAGTGGAAAACCTATATGTTGAGGGTAGAGTTGGGTGGGCACAAACTGAAGAAATGCATACTATACTAGCGTTACCACTCATGACAACTTTGGAAGTATCTTTTACTGCTGTGGGTAATATTGAGAAGTATAATTTAACCCACTCATACAAAATGAAATTAATACAAATTTTCAAAAAAAAAAAAAAATACCTTAAAATTGTTGATTTTTATCTAATGGGAAATTCTCCGGGACTCGAATGTTACTTTCGTCATAAACATGACTGGCAAAGTGTAGGTTATCAAATCCTTAAATGTTGAAACCAACAAGAGCAAGTTCATTATATGCATTCTCTTTCCTTCATTATGAGTATTTTTTTTTACCTGCCAGGAATATTTAGGCATAACTATTGAACACCTGATGAAGTTTTCATCTATTGCACCAAGGCTGAGTCTAAACCACCAAAATTGAAAATGTAAAAACAAAAAGAGGGATGTTTATTGGTGGAGGCATTCTTCAAAATATTTTTATATATTATATAGTTTATCCAAGTAGAATTGTACAGCAGGTTCCAACATGACCCAAACGTTGAAGTCGAAGTGTGCACCCCTTATGTTGTTTCTCATTCCTTCCTATATATATATAATGTAAAGCATGTCTAGAGAAATCAACCAACATCTATACCAGTTATTTTCTTCATTGCCCACAAGGGGACAAAGGAATTAAGTCAATTACATCGACCCCAGTGCGTAATTGGTACTTAATTTATCGACCCCGAAAGGATGAAAGGCAAAGTCGACCTCGGCGGAATTTGAACTCAGACGAAATACCGTGAAGCACTTCGCCCAGCGTGCTAACATTTCTGCCAGCTCGCCGCCTTTTGTTACCATATTTCTGTTGAGATGCTCTTTCAATTAATTTTAAATATAACAAAGATTATAGTAAAATAATTATCATTAAGCTAGTGTTAGGAACATAAATTGTGACTAAGGTTTGGTGGAAGATTTTAATTCAGAATTTTGAAAACAAGACATTTGTACTACAAAGTTGGAGGTAGTTTCAGCAGGGTTGGTATCAAAAGGATTAAGAAAAACCATGTATAAAAAAATTTTTTAACCTATAAAGGGATATCAAAAAATACGATTATTATGCATTTGGGTGTGAAAACGAAATTTAATTTGGATATGTAAAAAAAAAAAAAAAAAAAAAGGAAAGTTCTGCATATCAGTCACAGTTTATCTGTTAAATTGGAAAAGGTGGACGGTACTTGTAGCCTTTTGTATAGGCCTTCTTAAAGGTTACTTTTAAAGTTTTAGTCTGAGGTGGAGAGGCAGAACCCATGGCATTTACAAAAACTGTAGATTTATTGATTCATGTTGGGAGGAGATAGGAGTACAAAAATTATGGGAGAATCAGTTTAAGAATCTGATGTATTTAATATGGGATCTAAGCTCTTGTCAAGAAATATAAACTAAAATTGTTGACATTATCAACACCCAATCCACTCTGTAAAGTGGTTGGCATTAGAAAGGGCATCCAGCTGTATAAACTGCCAAAACAGTGAAACCTGATGTAGTCCTCTGGCTTACCACCTCCTGTCAAACCAGCCAACACATTCCAGCATGGACGGTAAATGTTGAATGATGGTATGAGGAATATTTAGGCATAACTATTGAACACCTGATGAAGTTTTCATCTATTGCACCAAGAATGGCTAAGGTGCTTTAAGATTATTACTGGTTGCTGAGTCTAAACCACCAAAATAGAAGATGTAAAAAAAGAGGGATGTATATTTTTATATAGTTTATCCAAGTAAAATTGTACAGCAGGTTCCAACATGACCTAAACGTTGAAGTTCAAGTGTTTTACAGCAGGATTACCATTCCTAACATAAACCAGGAACCTTTTTCTAAATTAGGTGAGTTTAAACAAGTAGAATAATAAAAGCATAATACAATGCCTGGAACAGGATTTCGTCTGACAACTTATTTAATCTACCTCAGAATTTCAACAATGGCACTGGTTGTTGGTTGAGAAATCTCTGCTTACATTTAAATAAATTAGAAAATAATTCCTTAGCAGCCAGATGACAGTGACTATGTAGATATTTTTAGGATCATAATTGAAGAATTTAATCAATTCAATCAAATAGTTAAGTCTTTTGGTGAAAGCAACTGCCAACCAAAGTAACAAAAAAAGGGGAGGGGATTGTCATACCGCTGCGCACCCGCAAACAAACGCACATTAAATATATATATATACAAACATTTTGAAATATAAATATTTAGCAGGTTAGACATGTAATTCTTTTCTTTAATAAGTTTTTGTTTCATTTATTTATTTTCAGGTTAGAAACATTGCATGTTATATTAATAGTATTTCCAAATATTCATCACAAAAATAACTTCACACTTGATCATTGCCGATGTTTATCAATTTCCGTGAGCACCTCACATCTCGAGGTGTCAACACGAAAAAGCCGTTCTGATTATATACTTAGTAAATGATAAACGAAGACCATATAAAGTAAATTTAAACTAATTACACACATCATTAGAGATTGTTTTGCTGGTTCAATAATTGTAAAAATTTCTGTGTGATGCAAGTTTTACAATAATAGTGCCCGATAGCTTAAACATTGAGAGAAAATTTGAAACCATGCAAGGTAATGAACATGTTGAACGAGTTGGATATATTATAAAGTGCTGCGCAATTTTGAGGCACCAAATTATAAATACACTGTTCGTCTATCTTTAAAAGCAAATTTTAGTCATTTTAACAACTGGAAAAAAAAAATTATTACTAATCTTGACATCAACTACTATTTCGAAGTAGAATTCGGCAACAACTGTTCAGTAATAATTATAAAATACAAGAAATGTTTCGCATATAAGAAAAACAAATAATGAAAGACGTAACTTTACGTATGCCCAAAAATAATCAGTTTTATGCTAGAATGTTCTTAAGAAATGAGTTGTGCTTAATTAGCAACAAAAGTTAACTTTGGTTTCATTAGAAGCAATATTTAGCTTTCAGATGGTGTCGGCGATAACACTAGATTGATAATGCAAGTACACCTTAGAAATTAATAACACTGGATAAGTAAATTATGAAGATCTTGGGGAAAGCGGTGGGTGTTAAATGTTCAAGCTAATAATTAATAAAATAAAGATTTTCTTTATAGAAAATGTCAGTGAATATAACAGATTAACAACTATTACTACTGCCTATAAAATTAAATGATGCTTTTAACAAGAATATACCATGACGAAACAGTAAATTTAAAAAATATAGAGATTTAAATTTTAATTGAATGTAGCTATAAGGTAGTACAACTATATATATATATATATATATATATATATATATATATATATATGTGTGTGTGTGTGTGTGTGTGTGTGTGTGTGTGTGTGTGTATTGAAGTACTATCTACAAAAAAATTTTAAAAAATCTAAGCGTATTAAAAAGAAAGTGCAATAAGATCACATTTATATAGTCATTCATTATCTTTCCAGAGACAGACTGCCAAAGTGTTTAAGACTGCCAAAGTGTTTAAAAGATGACAATTTACAAAACATTTCGAAGTTGTTTTATGTCAAGTTCTTTTGGTTTTATTTTATTACCTAATGACAGTAAAATAGATTTTCCTTAAAATTTAATTTTAAATTTAAAAAAAAAAAGAGGGAGAGGGGCCAGGGATTTTATTTATAAATAACAAAAAAGCATTAATCAAGGCACTTCCTAAATTTTGTAATCATGTAATTCGATCACAATTTGTTAACAACTCATAATTTTATATATTTACACCAAACTAAAAACTTTAAGAAAAGAAACTGCAAAACAAAACCATGTGCAAAAATGACAAATGACAGATGATTTTTCAAAGTCCTGAAATAATATCTTATGATCTTAATATTTATACTTTCTATTGCAACTATAAACATTTTACATAATGTTGCAATTCGGTGTCTTTTTTAATTTTTTAGTAAGAGGAGAACTTCCTTCATTACCTGAAATTTGAATATTTGTTTCATGTGGATCTGGATTTGGAAGCGATTCACTCGGTGAAGAGGCACGAGGTAAAGATGAACCCTTATTAACATACTCTATTGCCTCTTCGGCTAGTTCCAAACCTTCTTCAATAACATCAACGAAACTTTTACAAGGACTGCGAGGTTCACTCACAGATATAGGACTGATTTCTGCAACAACCAGTGGTTCTATAACAGTTACTATTTCTGCAGGACATGTTGATTCTGTATCTAATTGTGACTGAGATCCTATAACAGAATGGGACGAATCGGGCTTCAGAGTTGAAGTTGATGACGAGTTCATTTCATCCGCATGGTTTACTGCTTCATCGGAAGTTGAATTAGTTTTCTCTGATATATCAGTAGCTTTTTCACATTCATTGTCAGGTGAAGGTTTTGAGGTTGAACCCAACTTCATTTGATTTTCACTAACCGATTCTGGAGCAGCGTTGCTATTTTTAGTTCCATTTTTAGAACTAGTACCAAAATATATTTCATGCTCTATATGGTAATAACCAGAGATGCCTTTTTGTTTTAACATTGAGCAGAGTTGTATACTACCTACAGGCTGGCAGCCAAAATAACTGTCGATAAATTCATCATAAACGTCAGGATAAATCTTTTTCAATCCTGTCTTTTTAGTTAATTTTTTTCCAACCCTCGATAACTTCATCACCGTAACATGAGGCGTGAAATTTGATTGTTTTCCAACTAACCCTTCTGCAAAGAATTGCGCTTGAATTTCTTCAGCAATTTCTTCCAACTTTGCAACATGGTCTCCTGGCTGGACTTTAGCAAAAACTACTGAATTTCTAAAGTTTCCCAGACCTTGTAAAGGAAGCTTTAACATCTCCTTTTCATATTTTGGTGTCAGTTTAACTCCAGACCGATCTAATGCTGCTCTGGCCCGGTCTATATCGTCGTTTCCCCCTAAATGCATCACAGCAAGCGTCATGTGAAGACTATGAAGCGGTACAACTGCCAAGGAATAATTTCCATTTTTTTTCATAACAGATTTCTGTACATCTTTTAAATTTGTATTAATTTCTGTATCAGAAAACTGGATTGAAATAAAATAATTTGGAATTTGTTTGAACGAATTTTTATTTTGCTTTTTCGTTCGTGTTTCTTCATCACTAAACACGGTTAAAATCGAATTCTCATCACTTAAATTATTAAAAGTTAATGTTCCACTTTCTTCATCGATAACTGTCTGTTTCGTAACACTGTCATTGCACTCCGAAGATGTCAAGACTTCACCCTCAGGAACAACCGTTATGTTTTCTGCCTCTTGTTTATCAATAAAAGTTTTAGGGCAAAAAGTTAGAGAAACAGTTTCGTCTTCCAGAAAACAAGTTGTATTAGTTAATTGATGTTCCTCTCCAATACAAAAGTTATCGTTGAAATTACAAGGACTCTTTACAATGTCAGCCTGAGGAACAATTCCATCGCGAATTTTTTCTGTCACTGAGTCTAATAAAGATTTAGGAAGAATGCGCGACTTAAGTTTCGACTTTGTTTCTTGTATTGATTCGGGAGGAGAAATATCAGTTTTCGGAGGAGGGTCAGAATCACTTGCTGACATTTCTGAAGACAGTGACGGAGACATAGTAAGGCATTCATCACGGGAAGAAGGATTGTTCGTTGAAGAAGTATCTGTATCACTATAACCCCAGTCCATGTTTATTGTAAGCTGCGACAACTTCAACGTTAGCTGTAGAGAGCGTATGATACCATGAAAGTTAATAAACAACTTCGACACAGAGCGAGGCATTCGAAATCAGATAAGTGCGCATGCGTGAAAATATGGCATGCTCATTAGAATGTACGGTGTATGCTCGGTGCTTGTCACTATTATTAAGTTTCAAACTAAATTAATTTTTTAACGTTTCATTTAACGTTTTATCTCATTTTCTTTTTGTCAGATCAACAATGAGCGAAGGCTGGAATTACGTACTCGTCACGCGGATCAAACTAGGCGATGATTTTACTTTAAAAAAATAAGCAATAATTTACTTATTTTCACTAAAACGAAACTAGGCAAAACAGATCGGTGTCTCTCTTCCATTACCGAAATTCTTTCAGCATAACTTCATGAAAATTTTAAATTTTCCATGTTATTTTCCAGAGAAACATTTCGAGGATGTCGATTACGATTGTAATAATTAAGGAGTTTGGAATAATTTTCCACCCACTCTCGATTCTGTTTCCTCATAACTCTCTTTAAAATGCATATTTTTTATTTTGCCGATGATTTTTTGAGTGAATTTCGAATCGTTCTTCCTCCTCCCATCTTGATTTTGATATCACTAATTCCCGTAACTTGTGCATTGTTCACTCTTGTTTTTTTTTTTTTGTTTGTTTGTTTTTTTAGTTATATCTTTTGTCTTGTTTCTGTCATTGGAATGTGGTATCAAGCGCTGTTGGACACAGACGACGACTTGCACAATGATCTGTTTATAATGATCAAATGTTCGTGCCGCACATTAGCTCACTCTCTCCATCAAATCGGCGTTGTCTGAACAGGTGCGCTGTGTGCCACGCGTCACGTTTCGAAGTGATCGCAGAGCAACGTGAGATAAAGTGTTTTGCTCAAGAACACAAAGCACCACCCGGTTTAGAAATTGAAATCGCGATCTAGTGATCCTGAGTGCAACATTCTAACCACTAAGCCATGCGCTCCTTTCCCGGTATACACACGTGCGCGGCGTACTTCCGCGTAGATTCCATCTTAATTCACTCACAAGACATTGGTTGGCTCGGGATTGCTGAAGGTGCCATGCAGTGGGACTACCTAAACTCGAAATCATGTGGTGTTTGAAACATCAATGCTACGTAATCTGCGTTCTCTCCAAAACGTTTTTTGCTACACAATATCAAAGAGAGTTATTTTTATACATATAATGGTAATTTATCCTCTCCGCAATGTATCTACAATACATCATAAAAATGTATGCATTTCTAAGAAAGTTATAAGGAAACAAAATGGAGCACTGATGTGTAGTTATACACATGCACAAAGTATCTGAAATATTGTCGACAATTACCAATATGATTAAAGAAAGTATACAATTTAAACGAGTTTTACGATTTTATCATTTATCTTTCGCCAAGCTTTGATCATTCCACTTATTGTGTTGATTATTTTAACAGGAATTATAATTATTAAACTAAATACAATTTATGTTTTGAAACGGATTAACAACTGTTCGAGATTGCAAATGAAACTCAATCTTTCAGATGAATTTTTCTGCGAGAGCTTGTCGGAAATTGTTTTATAAGTTATCATTGTCATTGTTTAGTTCAAGGTTAGTCCTAATCCAGCAAAACTACGATCAAAGACATTCTAACCGTGGTCATCTTATTGTACTCAGATACACTGTCCTTAAAACTACGTTACCTATTTTCAATAAGATTTGGTGTGAGGAGGTTACTCGATTACATCGACTCCAGTATTCAACTGGTATTTATTTCATTGAATCCGAAAGGATGAAAGGCAAAGTCAACCACAGCGGAATTTGAACTCAGAACATAACGATAGACAAAATACATAGAAACATTTTGTCCTGCGTGCTAACGATTCTGCCAGCTCGCGGCATTTAAATTGTAGTTTAATGATAGTTTTGTTTCCTCGATATGTATTATGAATCTGTTTTAGCGTTGTTGAAAGAGATTAAGTTTTCGAAATCGCTATTGCAGAATGTTTTAATGATATCCTAGTCAGTGAAAATAAGTAAGCCTTCCACAGTGATGCCGTTAGGCCTCGGATTAAACCTGACTAACAGTGTCTTCAGGCATGAGTACACCGGGCAGTTGCTCAGGGGCCCTACAGGTTTAGGAACTCAATACTTTGCTGTGGTTTGTAGTTTGCTGCTTATAAATAAATGTAGAGTCCACAATGTATTGTTTTGCTCAGAGACCCATAGGGTTGTTAAGAATGCCCTTGGTAGACCTATGGCCAAAAGTGTTAAACCTACGACTACCTGCCTTTTATTCAAACGTTATTTAACTAATACTATATTACCTAACGCAGTCTTTTAAGACAGAGAAATTTGCTGCTATTTCTAGGATCATGCAATGACTACCTTGCTAGTTCGACATAAAACAGTTTGTTATGGAGGTAGCAAAAATAGAATGAAAGCTGACTTAGTAATATCACTGTTTCTTAAAATTGAGTGATTTGTAGGAATACGTTCCAATGAAAGCCTGTAAGGGAGCACTTTTAATTCGAAATTATTCATGCTATACACGACTGACAAGCATTGATGATGCTTAAAACAAAAGTTGTTTGCATCAAACTTCTCCGAGCATAGGAACATTCAAGTTGATGGGTGTCGTAAACCACCTGAGTAGTGGTCAATTCGAATTCTTGCAATAGTGTTTGTTCATTAAGATCTAAACGACTCAGTTCACCGGTATAATAAAGTTGTATAATGTACGACCACCTTCCACTCTCAAGCAGATAGATATATGTACCATGCTTTCGCTATTTGTTTTAAGTACCTTGGTCATCCCGAGCAGACATCGACATCCTCTCAGCTTCTTCACCCTTGACCCAAAGGATATGACAACTGGAAGGAGAAAGGTGCATCAACACTCGGATAATACTCACGGGTGAGCAGGCTAGGGCAACTTGAAATTAAGTACCTTTCTCAAAGACACAATCTGTCAACCGGTCCAGCGATTGAATCCATGACATTATCGTATTTAACTAAACACCTTAACCACTACGCCATTCACCTTCGCTACAAAGTTGTAACGAAGGTGAGTGCCGTAGTACAAAGTTGTAACGGCGTCAGCACAGTAAAATTAACGAGTAATATGTTAGCTTCATATATATATATATATATATATATGAAACGGAGAGGTAGTACCCATTACTCTGTTACAGGGTCTCCATAACTGAAGGGAGGGAAGGGGAAAGGTATAATGAAACCAGAGGTCTCGCTCGAATGCTTTCAACATAGTAGACTCCGCTAAATGCACTTAGAGTGCCAAATGGTAGTGATAAACCAGACGACCAAGTATGCCGTGGCAGGATTTGAACTCGGAATGAAAAGGTCAGAACAAATACCGCAAGGTTAACTGTTCTTTCATTTTCACAAAATCACCGTCCTAGATTGAAGTGTCTTTTTGTTTTTTTTTACTGATCCCGAAAGAATAAAAGGCCAAGTTGACATCGACAGAGTTTGAATTTATAATACTGAATTCATTACAGAACGAGGAACTTCGTGTACTTAAATACCCCTTTCGGTCACAAATGACAATGAGATCGGAACTAGAAAGTTCCCCTCTGAGGCACAAGTCCAGGTAAGGTTGTTTGTGGAAGTTGCCCATGCATACTAGTCTCCCCTCTCCACATCGGAAAGGCAAAAGCACCAGTAAAGTCGCAACTCATTTCTGTAACCGAGTGAATCGGAGCAACGTGAAATAAAGCGTCTTGCTCAAGAACACAACAAACAGCTCGGCAGGGAATCGAACTTATAATCTTATGATTGTAAGCCCAACGCTCTGACCACCGGTCCAGGGGATGCTTACGTACTTATCGTCATTGAAATCGGAGGTGAACATCGACCACCTAGGAAAGTTTTGTTAAATACACTATTAAGTTTCAAATGAATCTGAATTTGTTTCTCGCAGTAAACAGTATATTTACAATAGCCAGAGAAACCTGGTGGTGCATGTAATATGTTAGTAATTAGCAGGTTCGGAGATAATTACATTAACTTTATGTCAGCCCTGATTAAGTGTATATATGATTAAAAGCAATCTGGCCGCGACCGTTCCTTTTTTTTTTTTTTTTTTTTGCAAGATAGCTTAACAAGAAGTACATAATCCAATGCATTCATCTTTCTTTTTTCTCTCAGTACATTAAGATGTGATTTAAGGGAATGTTAAGCAGACTTACGATCAAAGACAATCTAACCAACTTATCCAGTATCCTTCCTTTTTATGACTGTTGGTTGTGATATGAAGGAGATTTGGCTACTATCTTTAGCAGATTCTTTAGTTGGTTCGTGACCCTCCCCAAAATCCTTTAGTTGTTTTATGCATTAGAATGTCAAACGTAAAAATTGCAAAAGAAATTCTTTATATACATGTATGAAATATTTGAGATTTGTAAGGTAAGAGAAATTTAGTGTTCTGCTGCGTGTGTTTCCTAAGATCATTAGCAGCAATGTGAAATAGGCTTTTATTTTTGACGTTTTATTTTTAATTGCTCAGTCTTGAGGAAGGGGCGGTATCCATGACTTTTCCAGGCTCTCCGAGGCCAGCGAGCACGATGCTGTTAATCTTCCGTTTTAACCTGTTTTAAGTGAACAACGGATCTTTTCGGTTTCACAAACCAGACACAGTGATTGAAATCATTAGTTTTAGGCACAAGTATGGGTGTGCGCAACCACATAGTTTCGGATCAGTTCTACTGCGCGGCATCTTTGGCAAATGTCTTCTACTATAGCCCCGAGCCAACCAATGCCTTGTGGGTGAACTTGGTAGACGGAAAATGTGTGGAAGCCTGTTGTATATCTGTATATATATATGTGTGCGCATGCGAGTATCTTTGTGTTTGTCCGTGCCCACCACCGCTTGACAGCAGGTGTTGGTTTGTTTACATCCCCGTGACCTAGCGGTTTAGCAAAAGACACCGATACAATAAGTATTACACTAAAAAAATAGTACTATTGTCGATTTGTGCGACTAAACCCTTTGAAGCGGTGCCCCAGCATGGCCGTAGTGAAATGACTGAAACGTAAAAAATAGAAGACATAAGAAAGATTCCAGTGGCTCGTCGTTCTGGGAAGTGCGGTGCCTATGTGATTGAACAGGATAAGGATGATAAGCGGAGGTAGCTAGCTGGGAGTGATAAAAAGGGAGAGAGGAGGAGGAGAGAGAGCATACTGGTAGGCCAAGGCAGGGATATGTTTGCGAGTGATTTAATACCAATCAATGGGGTAAAGAGAAGGGACAAGCACGATTGTGGGCAAGAGTGAGTCTGTGAGTGATTTAAGAAACCTGCGAAAATTAGCATGATTTTTTTAAAAATAGGATTTAAAATAAAAGAGTGTGTAACGTTCGTGCATTTTTAAAAAAAGAAATAAGTGACATAAAAACAGTGGTTTCAAAGAATCGAAACTACGTTAGGAATAGGAAGACTGAGTTATGTCCCTTAACATATTTAAGTGATGGTGGGGGGAACTGAACCAATCAGCAAGCAGGAAATAAACGTACGAAATTCAAACGGTCCAGTTTCCTCAGTTTATAAACAGTTTACTTGCTGTTCGTGTGTATCGTTGTATTTACATTTGATATATTTTATTCCGTTCATACCTGAGATATGGCCACTCGCAAATTCAAAAGAGATATAGTTCCTCTAACCAAAGGGCCTTCTCTTCGATCTAAAAACGAAGCTCCTGTAAAGGTAAATATTATTTATATACCCGAAAGCATTCACATATACTCTATGTCGAATTTGCAACTGCTTATCTAAAGCTTTATTATATTTTCTTTTTATTCATTTCAGTTGAAATTATTTTTGGTTTATATGATGTTAATATTCATTGGTTAATATTTAATTTCAAGCCGCTATTACAAATATAGTTTTTTCTTTTTTTTTGTTTTCCTTTTTTTCTTTTTTTCTTGACCG
Source organism: Octopus bimaculoides (assembly GCF_046866305.1). Classification (NCBI taxonomy): domain Eukaryota; kingdom Metazoa; phylum Mollusca; class Cephalopoda; order Octopoda; family Octopodidae; genus Octopus; species Octopus bimaculoides. The sequence continues at coordinate 107,315,828 of NC_142932.1, read as the reverse complement.
TTGCAAGTTCATTATCTTCCTTTGAATGAAAACGTTTTAAAAAATATTCTTTTCTGAATTGCTAAATTAGTCTCTCATTGGTTGCATAATTTCCTGTTTATTCAATAGCTTATACATTTTATCTTTAATTTTTGTCTCAGCTGAAATTCGGATGTTTTAAATGCCATCTCGCGAATGTATTCCTGTAACTAAATGTTAATTTTAATATTTGGCCCCGACTCAAATCATTCGACTTCGAACAGCAATCCGTCCTTTTAAGCCTAGCCTCTTTATTGTCATGAGGTAACGTGTGGGTGAAAGATGTCGTCTACGAATACCGAAGGATTGCCCTTCGAACATCTTTATGCTGTAGTTAAAACTTTGTTCGTCTGCATTTTGAAAATTTCTTCTAAGTTTTCTTTATTTTAATTTTAGATTCATTGCGTTGCTGATAATTTAGGTCCCCTGAAACGCACCCGTTCTAAGACTGAAGTCACCCAAGGACCAGACCAGAAACGAAGAGCTGTATTTGGCGATATTACCAATGTAAGAGAGAATGCACCGACAATTTATTTAATAATTAATGAATACACATGAATTGTTATAATGGACAATTACATTTTCACTTTTTCTACCCCTGCAGAAAAAGAAGAATACGAAAATAATAGAAAAGGAAAGCAAACTGCCAGTTAAAAAACAAGGTGTAACTAAAATAACAAGATCTACAATCGTTTTGAAGCCAAAATGCAACCCAAAGCAAGAAGAACCCCAAATTGAAGAACTTACCAAGGCATTACAACCAATTGACTTGGCTCGAGATAACCCAGAATCTTCTCCAGTTATAATGTAAGTTCTTCTTATTAACATTTATTGAATCCAGCTTTTTATTGGCCAAATAAAAATGAGCTGGTTGGCCAGAAGTATGTTCAAAGGTCATTCTAGTCATCACAAATCTTGCCTTTTTATACATCTAGATAATGTGTAAAGCTGCTATGTCCAACAAGTTGAGAACTCCCTTGTTGGTTTAACGACCCCTGCAGTGATCTGGAGAGATGTTTCTGTCTGCATACCAGCATGGCAAATGGACATTAAATGGGTTTTTTTCCTACTCTTTTTCTTTTTTTTTTCTTCTTTTTTTTTGTCAACCCAAATCCTTATGTTTTTTCTTTTCAAACTGTCATGGTTTGGATGAGACTTGAGGTTGTATTTGATCAGTTACCCTTCTTGATGTCAGCATTTGTCTTTGCATATCAAACTATTGAGCTGTGGGAAAGAACTGTCACTGTTGCCCATGTCTGTGCAAAGGCTCATGAGGATACACATCCACACCCTCACTAATCGCTATTCTTCCCTGATAGCACTTTCTTACTACCTAGAACCAATTCACTTGCTTCCCATCCTTCATCCATTAGTATTCGCTCCTTCCTCGCCTTCATGCACTATGCCTACCTCTTCCCTGCTTACACCTGCAACCTACCTAACATCCTGTCATCCTTCTCCTATCTGCTGTATCATCATAATTCTGCTGTTCTGTACTGTCAGTCATCTCCTCCTCCCCTTCTAATTCTTACATTGCTAGTGATTGCCTACTTCCCCTTCTTCATCCATTCACCATCTCAGATTCTCTTACTATTCAGCTGTAACATTCATCCACCTGCTACTGATCCCTCTCACTTCTACCCACTTACCTTGAAGGTCCACTCTGTCATCTCAATACTTGTTTTTATCACTACTCTCTCCCATCCTCTGTTCTAAAATATGAGTAGTCATGTAGCTCCTCTACAGCAGGAAACCTGTTCTTATTTAGGCCCTTTCTCATATTTTTACCTCTCGTCTCTTAGCATAAAGCCACCCTCTCAGACTTCAGTCTTGCAAGCTGCATAGCAACCTCACTAGGACTGATGGCATGTAAAAAAGCACCCAGTACTCTGGAATGGTTGGCATTTGGAAGGGTATCCAGTTGTAGAAACTGTACCAAGGCAAATACTGGAGCATGATGCAATTTTTGAACCTATAGAATCCTGTCAAACCATCCAACCCATTAAATTATGACACAAACACACTTGTGCATGTGTATAGCAGCCTTTCATACAGTTTCCTTTTGCTAAAATTTCACTTGCATGTCACATGGATTGATCCTGAAACCTTGTAACGAAATGAACATATTAACTATGACTGCACTGATTGAATTAAAAGTTTCGTTCTCTGTGAGGCTATATCAAACTAATGCAAGTGAAAAGAATTTGACTTAAAGTTGTAAATGCTTCGAGAATGTATTTCATATTTAGCTGAACTTGGATCGCTGCCAGTTCAAATGAATGCCTTGTGCATATTTGAGCATTAGATGCAAGCATAGCTGTATGGTTAAATTCAGTATTTACTCGTGTAGTGTTGGGTTTAGTCTGGCACCATTGACAAGTGTCTTCTATATTCCTGGGCTGACTTGTGAGTAGATTTGGTAGATGGCAACTGAAAGAAGCCCATCATGATTGTGTGTTGACTCGCTGGTTGTAAACGATGGCTTTACTGAGTGTTGTCTGCTGCAGAAGTATGGCCAATTTTCTTGATATATTTTGTGTGATCTGTGTAAGCAAAAGGTTTATTCATACAGTGTTGTTTCCAGTTCTTCTCATAAACATCTCTGGGCTGCTTGTCTGGGAGATAATTATCTCACTTGGTAATAAGTGGGGCTTGGCAACAAGGAGGGAATTTAGCTGCAGAAAATTCAACCCCAATATACTTTTGTCTGACTTATGCAAACATGGAAAAGTAGACATTAAAATGACTTTGTTACTTACATTCCAATTAAAATGTGAATCAGATAATATATTTTGCACCCTTGCAATTACATGTAGAATTATTTTTTTTAGATATTGTCTTACAGTGATTGATGTGCTATCATTTTTCTTTTTCTCCACTCAAATTAAATTTAGAAAGATATTTAGAATTATAACTTTTCAATAGCTAATTCTTTCTGATGCTTAGTTCTATGGTAGATCTATGTATTATCTAATTTCACAAGGTTGCTGCTGTTTAGTGAATTTTACCATACTTCATAACTTGCATCTATCCAAGCGAAGGACTTGGTTTTTTTGATTCAGGTATGTTGCCCATCAATACCATGTAAAATGTCAGTCTCTCAGCTGGTTCTGAATTTTGACTGAGCCATCTGTAGTTTGCCCAATCTTAAATGGGATAAAATAATTTTAGTTGTATACTTCAATAACTAATCAACATTTTTGTGAAATCTTTTTCAAGTTCCCCTCCCCTCTCACTCTCCCCCTACGTATGTATCTACATACACAGATACACACAAGTATATTCCTTAACAAGATTGTTAAAGATACCATTTTTTGAAAATTTCATGAAAGTTATAACTTTATTATGAAATGAAAAGAAAATTATGAATCTGTTTTTTAAATTTCTCTTAAACTTAAAAATATTTTTTTCTGTCAAAGTTTAATGAGTGACTTTTTTCTCAATAAGAAATACCATCTATCTAACATTATTTTTTCCATGATCTCTTGCTCAGTACACAAGTAATCTAGACAACTCTCAGATGCTGTCCATCTCAGCTGCCACTATTCAGCCATTTCAATAAATAGTTGAATGGTTATTTTATTACAGCTATTTTAAAATTCATCTTATCATTGAGTAAATTGTCATAAGTGAAGTATGCTGAGAAAACAGTGCAGTGGCAACATTCTATCACTGTTTTTACCATTTCTCTCACTGAGTATACTTCCCACTTTTTGCTTTTTCGCTCTGTGTCTTTTAAAAGAAGTAACAAGATGGAGGCAATTCAAAGAACTGTTACCACTGTTGGTCATGAAAGTTTTCTTTTTCCAAATGAAAGGAAGATTGTATGAAACATCTTGTTGTTGGCGGCGCTCCGTCGCTTACGATGTCAAGGGTTCCAGTTGATCCTATCAACAGAACAGCCTGCTTGTGAAATTAACATGCAAGTGGCTGAGCACTCCAGACACGTGTACCCTTAACTTAGTTCTCGGGGATATTCAGTGTGACAAGGCTGACCCTTTGAATTACAGGCACAACAGAAACATGAAGTAAGAGTGAGAGAAAGTTGTAGTGGAAGAGTACAGCAGGGTTCGCCACCATCCCCTGCCAGAGCCTCGTGGAGCTTTAGGTGTCTTCGCTCAATAAACACTCAAAACGACCGGGCTGGAAATCGAAACTGCGATCCTATGACCGTGAGTCCGCTGCCCTAACCACTGGGCCATTGTGCCTCCGCATGAAGCATGTATAAAGACAGCAATTCTAAATGGTAGTAAGACATGGTTCCTGAATGCAGAGGACCTGCAAAGTTTAGAGAGGAATGAGGCTAGTATGCTCCACTGGATGTATAATGTAAGTGCTAGTGTTTTGAGAGAGAAGTTGGGCATAAGAGGAATTAATTCCTGTGTGTAAAAGATGACTGTGCTGGTTTGTTCATGTGATGCAGATGGATGCTGACAGCTCCATAAAGAAATGCAGGTCTCTCAAAGTAGATGAAACACATGGAAGACATAGGTTGAAGTACTGAAGAACAACCTCAGTATGCTGAACCCTTCCGGTGAGATGACAAAGGACTGAAATGCCTCATGCCTTGCTGTACTGCAGAAGACCCATACTGTGCAGCAGAAGTGTTAAGACCAGTCTCTGGTGGTGTAAAGTACTCGTGGCATGCCACATAAAAGCACTGAGGACGCTCTGTAAAGTGATTGGCATTAGGAAGGGCATCTAGCCATAGAAATAATTTCAAAGAGTCTGGTGCAGCTCCCCTTCTTGCCACTTTTGGTCAAACTGTCCAACTCATGCCAGCATGGACACTGGATGTTAAATGATGATGGTGATATTTTCAATGGAAAGAAAATTATGAATCTCTATTTAAATTTCTCTTAAAACTTATATTCTTTTTTCTATTGAATTTTATTAAGTTTCTTTACTAATGTGTTCACTCAGTCACTTGTATGCTCTCAGATGGGATCTATCCAAGATTTTTGCTGATCAATTCACTATACCAAGAGGATCTATATGGAAAGCGGACGTTAAACGATGATGATGATGATGATTGTTGTATCTTCTATTGCTCAATTTTTTCCGTATTGCAGTGAATTAAAATATTTTAGGAATAAAACAAATGAATCCCTAATAAATTATTAAGCAAATTTTTAATGCTCAGATATCTAAAATGGCTTTTTTTTCATATACTTTGTTTTGTAGAAATGGTAACTTATAATTAGATATTTTATTTATTTATTTATTTTTTCAATTATATTTTATTCTAGAATTGATCTGGAGCCACCTAAAGTTGAAGAACCAGAAGTACCAAAGGTAAAATTAAGATCATTTAAAACTTTTTTTTTATCTCTGTCCAGATACAGCTTTGTGAGGCTTACAATTTCTCAAAACCCATTATAGTCTTGTTTTAAAACACAATTGCTATTCGTATGGAAACATTATTGCATTTTTATACATAAGTATCATGCAACAATCACTCCAGATGAATACATGTCCTTAACATATCTAGAACCACATCTTGTAGAGTGTCCCTTCCCTTTAGAACTAGAAAACCTTTCAGCCTTAATTACTAACCCACTATAATTCTTGGCTGGGATCAACAAAGGAGTATAAGCTCTTACATCTGGGACAGCACGACTGCTACTCAGACATTCTAGACTTCCACCAGAGAAAAGCCACTTAACTACAAACATTCTCCAACTTCTGGTCCACTGATGTTGTCTTCTCTCTACCATTTCTACTTTTGTTACAGTATCCTCTTCTCTTTGGAGCTGGTTACTCTCATGCTCCCTCCACTCAGGCACTCTTGTTCATCTTTTCTCATTACCCATTTTTATGTTCAAGTCCCAGACTACTATTTTCAGTCCTTTCAGAATGTCAGCCTTTTGGAACTCCTTCTCTGGTCATATCCCTTCTGCAATTGCCAATTTTCAACAGTCTAAGCAGAACATGAGCTGCATCAATTTCATCAGCTCTCCAGGTCTGTGAATACTAAGAGCACTCTAACTTTACAACTTCTGTTGTGTTTTTCTCTGCCATCAGTACAGGTTTTCTTTTTCATTGAAAGTGCATGACAATTTTAACTAAGCACCCATTGACTTATCTGGGGCCCCCATGGCTGTATTAGTACAGTTAAATTTTTCACATGCACCAGTTTAATGTGAAAATGCTCTCTCAACTCATACATTTACTTTCATGCAAGTCAACAGATCCAGTGGATCATTTTCTTCAGCTTCTGTAGATCTATAGTCAAGACTTTCTATCATGGATTGTATTTCCTACACCTGCTTTTGTATGAAAAGAAACATTTTGTTGTCTACAGAAGTAACAGTTTTAATTTCTTCTGTTTTCACTTTGCTTTTGCAACATCTACTCTACACTAAAGTAACAAACTTTCAACTACTTCTAGTGAGCTGTCTGTGTAGTTTATGGGACTTACTCATTTAACATGTTTTCCATGCTGGTAAGAGTTGCGCAGTTTGACAGGGTCTGGCAAGCCACAAGGCTGCAGCAAGTTCTATTGTCAGCTTTGGTATGGTTTCTACAGCCAGATGCCCTTCCTAATGCCAACCACTTTATGGTGTGTATTGGGCATTTTTGTGCCACCAGTAGTAACCCCCTTGACTAAATGGAGGGGAGGTGGCATAAAATTGGGCACTGAGAGGCTAGTCATCACCACCATTTAATGTCCATCTTCCATGCTAGCATGGGTTAGATGGTTTGGCTGACTAGAAGGCTGCACCAGGCTTTTTATGTGGTGCTAGTGCTGGTGCTTTAAAGTATAAAAGGAATAAGCACAGGATCTTGCTGTAGTGGAGATATATGGCTAACATGCATTATATAAGGGTGTGTAGCTCAGGAGACAATGAAGATGATAATGTTGGGGTGCCAGGTACAAGGGGGAGTGCATAAGAGAGGAAACAAATAGTGGATTGAGGTGGGATTGGTATTCTTTCTGTGAATTATTTGTGTGTTTTAGCATATCTAAATGTTTCCTTTTTGTCAGTCTGCTGGAACTCTGGTCTGTGCCTGTGTGTGTGTGTGTATATTCGTTCTATCAACCATAATGGTATGCAAAAATACATGTTATTAAATTCTTTCATACTTTTTTCTCAGTGCTCTGAGTTTGGCACTTTCATTTGAGACTTTTAGACCTTTTTAATTAGGTTTTTTTTTTTTAATTACAGTTCACTGACATTCTGCTATTTAGGTTTAAAAAGAATTAGTATATACTAACAGTAGTAGTAGTATTAGACATTTACTTTTATTTTAATAGGTTGATTATGATGCTTTTGATAAAGAACATATGAAAGATCCTTTCTGGGAAGCTATATATGCTAGAGATATTTTTGATTACTATAAAGAACAAGAGGTAAGACTAACTTTTCTTTTTTATTTCCTTTTTATAAACCAATTTCCACAAAGATTTAGATGTCTTCATACACTGTAAATTATTGAAGTGATTAACAGATTTGCTGTTCTGAACTATTACTTCCAGTCCAGGTTCACTATACTATATTTTAGTTGAAGGCTGGCACCAGCCTTGTACTTCAAATACTGAATAAAACAACTCTTAGCAGCTAATTCTTGTCACAACAATTTAATTAGTTAAAATGTGAAAACTTACCTCACGAGCTCAACCAGGAAATGCACTAGGGCTTGGCTTTCTCCAGTGAAGTACAATGGCACTTCATTTGATGTGAGCACAAAATGAACACAAGGGAAAATTATATTCATAATTTTCTTGCTGAATTTTCAGACTCTCTCACTTATTTTACCTGAAGTTCCATAAACTGTTTAAAATCGATGTTTCTGTGACTTCAACAAGTATCCTTTTATAATGTAATGAGCATGCTACTTCTTTCTGCAGAACTCTTGTTTGCTCCAATCAAAAATCTCTCAATCTAAAATATTTTGGCTGTTGTATGTGGCTATAATGCTCTGATCAATAAGTATCCAGACCGTTGCCATAGAAACTTAGCTAAAGCATGCAAAGTGAAGACATTTGGCACAGATTGACTTTGAACTATGTTGTGCTACCAGAAAAAAGTGATGTGACATTTAGAGGTGATTCACTCCATGTGATTAGATCTCTCCTTACAAAAAGTCTCATAACTATACGCATTGCTCGCCTATGTGCCATTCTTTATCTGGATGACTCTCTGAACATTGTTTGTCAATGTGTCATTCTTTACCTGGATGGCTGTTTGAACATGGAGAAACTTTGGCTTGTATTTATAGGTTGGATAAAAATAAGCAATGGTTAATCTTCTTGACCTGACATTACACGTCGTTATGCTTTTATCAAATATCCGGATTGTTAAATTATGTTTCAATCAAGGTATACTTCGATGTAGGCACCCAAGTTCCACAAGAAATTCATTACTCTGGTTCTATAAAAGCCTTCAGTTGGTGGTTGCATTATCAACTTTTTGATGAATCTGATCTGTTGAAGGATATGTTCTGTTAGGGATTACCATATTGAGAAGTCAGGCTTAACAAGTATATAAGAGGGAGCAGTCCAATGCTGATCTGATTATTAAAGAGAAAATCATGGCTCCACTACTTATGATGCCTCATCACTGAACAAAGATCAGGAAACTGCTGGAAGGGCTAAATTTTTTAAAATGCCATTGAATGCTATGAATTTGGTAGTTCCAAGCCAGGTGCATTCACTGAAGACTGGCAGCCAGCTGCTTGCAATAAATAGGGACGCTTACACTTCTACACGGAGTACTAAAGTTGAATGTTTTTAGCTGACTAAAGCAATTCTCTTCAATAGTTGCATTGTATATTTTTGTAATAGAGGATTTTGATAACAATACAAAAATAACTGTCAATGTTTACCTGTTCCAAAATTTTACCTGTTTACAACAATTTTAATGCCTAATTTATGTACTTATGATTTCAAATTTTTATAGTGCAAATATGTTGTACCGGATTACATGTCCAGTAAACAAAATGATATTACAAGTGAAATGAGAACCATTCTTATGGACTGGTTGGTTGAAGTTCAGACCAACTTTGAATTACATCATGAAACACTCTACCTTGCTGTCAAGCTTGTTGATACGTATCTCTCTAAAGTCACTATCAAACGTGCACATCTTCAACTTGTCGGGACTGCTGCAATGTTTATTGCCTGTAAATATGATGTAAGTGTATGTTTTAAATATGTCTAATATGTGCAGCATGTTGGGAGCTATTTGACTTGAATTTTCTTATCCCTTCCTTTTCAAAACCTGCTCCCATATCTTGTTTTTAGCTTACTATTTTAGTCCACTTGTCACTCTTGTTTAGCACATTGAATCTCCATTCAGGCATATTTTTTCTTTTACCTCGCTGTCTTAAAAGGAATGCATTGGATGATTTAGTTCTAGATACATTATGCTCTGACTGGATACTCATGGATAGAATATCTTGGAATATCTGACCAATCAGAGCTGACCTGGGACTAAGCTCTTTTAATTCTTTTTGAGTACCTTCTATAAAATCAGTCACAGGTACAACACCAATTTTCTATACACTGATGGCCTGAGACTTATAATTTCATTTAATTATTCAAGTACATTTTAGTGTGTTAACAAGGTGACTGTCCCTATTTTGGTAAAATCAATAATCTGGAAAGAAAGGTTTTGGAAAATTGATGTTGTACATGTATATGGAAGCAGCCCTAAAACAGTTCACCTTTTCCTGTCCAGTGGTTTAACGCATGTAGTTGTCATGAGGACTGCATTAAGCAAATAGACTGTGTGTATGTATGGGGCTGATGAAACATTACCTGTCACGTGTTAACTGTAGAATATATTTTGAATTTAATTCAAGTCTTTTTTTTTCTCAACAGGAACGCATTCTTCCACAATGTGATGATTTCTTGTATATGTGTGACAATGCTTATTCAATGGAGAAACTATTTGATATGGAGAAGAAAATTTTTGTTGCTGTGGACTTTCGATTGGGTATCCCTCTCTCTTATCGATTTCTTCGGCGCTATTGTAAGGTAAGTTATTGCTAGATGTTTTCTTTTATAATTTACTTTTTTTTTTTTTTCTCTCCTGTCTTCTCATATGTGATCTATTAAACATTGTAGGTTGCTAATTTTGAAACCAAAACGCTGACACTAGCCCGTTACATACTTGAATTATCACTTCTGGACTACAGTTTTGTTTATGAAAAAGAGTCTTTGAAGGCAGCTGGCTGTTTGTGGTTGGCATTAAAGATGGAGGCTCTTGAATGGGTTAGTTACCATATATCTTTTGCAAGATTTATTTTTGTTTGTTTATTTTTTGCACTACATAATTTTTAAATTCCATCTAAATTGCAGAATGCTATACTAACTCATCACTCTGGTTATTCTGAAGAAGAAGCAAAGAAAATGGCTAAGAAACTTAATTATATGTTGTTACATCCTGTATTCAATGCAGTCAATGAAGTTTATAATAAATATTCAAATGAGTAAGTTTTTTTTTTTTCTTTTTGTGTGTAACTGAGTGGAAGAGATATTTACTTTGTACACAATTTTGTTTAAAGAGAGTGTCTATTTAAAACTGATTTTCTTCATTTAACTTAATAATTTTATGTCCACTTTTCCATGCTGACAAAGATTAGTTGTATCTTAACCCTTTCGTTACCAAACCACCCAAAGCCACCCGAACAAAAATTTTGGTTCATGTGACCAAGCCGCCCAAAACCGCCCCTAATCACCTATTCATATTTAAATGAGAATATCCGAGCAAATCTCGTTAGTACATTCGTGAAAACACGTGATTATTTGTGTAAACAGTTCAGCTATAGTTTTGTACGACGATCAACGTGTTATTTTAATTTTGTGAATTTTGGGAGATTTTTTTCCAAATTTGTTCCTGTTGTGTTTTCAAAATTTGTAATCCTGACAAAAAAATGGATACGAATTTTATTCTGTCAAGCATCGAGTCAGAATTCGAAGGATTTTCCGTTGAAGACCTTGATAAATCTAACTCTGTAACCGAAAAAAAAAAAAAAAAGCACGTGGTATTTGATAATGAATCTGAGTTTTCATTTTCCGAAAATGAAAGCAGTGAATCCGAGAGCTCCGATGATAGCGATAAAGAGAATGAATTAGTACCTGAATGGAGTGAAAATTTAAAAACTCCTTTTTTCAGTGATTTTTCTGAAGAAACTGGACCAAGTCACAGTCTTACCCAGGAGAGTAAAGCTTTAGACTATTTCTTTTTGCTTTTTCCGAAGTACCTATTTGAATTGATTACGGCATAAACAAAGCGTAAAAAAGGATAGTTTGTGGTTTCCCATAAACTTGAATGAAATTAAAGCATATTTTGCCGTAAATATTATTATGGGCATTAGAAAGTTACCTCGAATAACAAATTACTGGAGTAGTGATGAACCCTTTGGAGACTAATATGTCTCAAGTATAATGACGAGGATACGGTTTTTAAAATTGACTCAATATCTACATGTAAGAGACACAAGCAGTACACCAGTACGTAGAAAACCAGACTTTGATCCCTTATTTAAAATAAGACCCCTCATTGACTGTGTTCAAAGCACATATAAAACAGTTTATAGATGAGGATATGGTGGGCTATAAAGGCCGAGTGCGTTTTCGACAGTATATGCCAGGAAAGCCCACAAAACGGGGGATCAAAGTTTGGAAAAGATTTGTGAATCAAATACTGGGTACTGCTCTGGATTTTAATTTTATACTGGCAAAAGAGACAGTAATGAATCCAGTAATGTGCACAACTCTTCTATAACAATATTTTGTTGTATACCCAATTGAATATTAGCTAATAACCCATTTTCTATAGCGATGTTTGAACAAAAATTTTAATAATTTTATATTTTGTTGAATTTACCTGTAATTAAAGTCACTTTGTGACAAAAATTTTGGTATAGAATTGGTTGAGAACCTTTTGTTAAATTATCTTCCAAAAATCACATTTATATGTTGATAAATAAAAAAGTTAAAGTTGTTTAATGAAACCACCCTAGATTTATGATTGTTAAAAATTAATTGAAACACATAAGGGGTGTAATTTGGTTAGAAATGTGGTAACGAAAGGGTTAACATAATCTGTCATTTGACTCACAGCAACGACAACACAGAAAACCAGCCAACTTAGTGCAGGTCTTACTATAGACTGGGGGCATTTTACCATGCTACTGGCACACGAGAATGTTTGTGGTTAGATCATTCTTTCTACTCAATCTTTTCTTATTCAGTGTACTGTCTTCCTGGACAGGTAGCTTGCAATGCAGTTTTCCAAGTCCATATCCTGTTTGTACAGTTTGTTTTTGGCATAGTTTCTATTGCTGCATGCCTTTCCCTAATTTCTGACAAATCATGACCACCATTTCAGTTTTTCCAGTGACTCAACACCTACTCTTTTATGATGTAACTCATCTAGCAAAACACCTGTGTTTGTTCCTCTATCATACTTTATCCTTGCAACATGTGCATTCCTCTATCAAATATACTCTCTCATACAGTCCCACAGTCGAGGGGCCTTTTCCTTCTCTTGTCTTTCAAATTACTTGATTTCACTAGTGCCAGTGACACTAAAAAACACCTAATACATACTGTAAGGTGGCTGGCATTAGGAAAGGCATCCACCTGCAGAAACCAAGCCAAAGCTAGAGCTTGATGCAGTCCTGCTAAACCATCCAGTGCATGCCAGCATGGAATACACACACCAAATTATGATGACAACAGGGTACATTTTATTGTGACTCTAACATATATTTTTTAACTGGTAGTTGGCTTGGCTGTGTGGCTCAGTATTTTGGATTCAAATACACTGCATGGCACTTTGGATAAGTAACTTTTAGCATAGCATCATGTTGATCATTACTGAGTTTCCATCTACTTAAATTCCATTATTACCATTACTTGCCTTCTGTCCGCCAGTTTCCATCTTCATATATTCACTCAGATTTTTAGTGAATTTCCACAAACTGAAACTTGCTGAAGCCTATTGTATATCTTTTTGATGTAAGGCCATAATTACTGACAAAAAAACTGGAACTGCTTGGGACTCTGAAATACAGTTACAAATGCTACTTTGTCACTCACACAACCTAATAAATGAAGTAATGACTCTTGTTCCTATTGGAATGTAAATGAGGATAGTTTTGAGCATGTAATAATGTAATCTCTCTGACTGTTTTTATCTTTTACTTGTTTCTGTCATTTGATTGTGGCCATGCTGGGGCACTGCCTTGAAGGGTTTTAGTTGAACAAATCGACTCCAGGAGTTATTTTAAGCCTAGTACTTATTCTATTGCTCTTTGCTGAACCGCTAAGTTGCAGGGACACAAACACACCATCAGTTGTCAAGCAGTGGAGTCACACGCACGCATGCACGCGCACAGAGAGGGAGAGAGAGATATTTCAGTATCTATCTACCAAATCCGCTCACAAGGTTTTGGTCAGCCTGAGGCTTTAGTAGAAGACAGCTGCACAATGTGCCATGCATGGAGCTGAACTTGGAACCATGTGGTTGGGAGCAAGCTTCTTACCACACAAGCGTGCCTGTGCCTATGAAAGATACTTTTTGATTAGAAAATTTTAAAGATTTTGTGTGCAATATTTTTAGGATTTGTGTGTTTGTAGTAATTTATATATATATATTGTTTTATTATATATATTATATTTTTATTTTCCAGAGTTTTCATGGAAGTAGCAGAAATTCCTAAATTGTCAATGGCACAACTAGATTAATCATGTTGCCTCATCTGAAAAGTGTAAATATAGAATATGCACAGAAACCACCTAAACATCACAGAAAATAGTGATACATTTCTGATTATGAATGATTAATTGCCTGAAAATGCTGAGTGTTTGTGGTTGGTGACAGGTTCTGACAGAAGCTGTATTTTTATTTTACTGTACAAAATTTCATAAAGACCGATATTTTTGGCATTTTGACTTTTTAAAATTTCCGAACTATATCTTACCTGAAAGGTGACGAATTCTTATTTAATTTTGGCTGTGTTTTTAAATTTTTCTTTTGTAGTACATGTATGAGTATTATCTGAAATCAGCAAAATACTGGAGAAATTCAGCTAAATTAAAGGGGGATTCTAATATAAACAAACAAAAAAAAATTGTTTCGGCTTTTTTATTTTTTTTTAACATCTGGAAAAATTTTTTTATAGAAATATAGTGACTTTGAAAGTTTCGAAATTATTTTTTTTAATAAACCAGTTTACTCAAAGTTCATTTTTTTTCCCCAGTTAAATATAACTATTACGAAAGCATATTAGTGTTTAGAATAAGGAATTTGAGATAACTTCTTTTTAGAATTTAGTATATAGTTTCTATGAATAAAATATAATTCACATTTATGGTGTCGAACTATTTTTTCACAATTGTCATTCAGTAGTTAGCCAGATTCTGACGGTCCTAGATTTTTTAATTAGTTCAACACAGAAAAATAGTATCTGTTTTTAAGTTTTGGTGTTTATCCTATTGACAATTCATATAGAGTTGTCTCTTTTGATTAAAGAATGCAAGTCGAAGTGGATCAGTGAATTGGAAATTTTGGAAACCTTGTTAATTTTTAGCAAAATGATTTGTAAATCATTAAGATTGTTGTTTTTTCATAGTATTAAGCTATCAAAATGCATAATTTCTTAAATTCTGCCAATTTTTTTCCCCACTTTTTTAAGACTTTAAAAGAAAAATACTTATTAGAAATTTTAAATTGCAAATCAGATTTTTTTTTAAACAAGTGCTAAACTGTTTTCATTTACACATTTAAATAATACCTGCTGCTAAATGTAAATATTTTTGCACATATTGTGTTGGCTATTGCATTTTAGTATTCATGTGTCATTTTGATTATGCTATTTTCAACAAGAAACAATTTGGGACTTGGAAAAAAAAAATAGTTGTTTCCCCTTTGTAATTCATAAGCAATTTAGATTAATGTTGGTAATTAAATTTATCAATCTGAGTCTTTTGCAATTGACTGTTTCTATTCAACCCAGTACAGTAGATTTTTTTTCATACTTAAGTGTAGTTGTATCCATGAGCATTATAGCCCTTCCTAGGCTGTTAAGATTGTTGTTGATATTCAATTTGAATATTTGCAAGTGAATAGGATCAGAGAGGGAGTTTCAAGAAGTTGGGCAATATGCTAGTTAAGACAGGAAACAGAATGAAAGGCACACCTGAACCAGTAGATTTACCTGTTGCTTTATTTGACACCACAGCCTGGCTCATGAGTGTCTTTTAGTGGAGTACTTTGTTGCAAACATTTGGCCAGATTTGATAATTCCCTAACAAGTCTTAAAAACCTTAAAAATTGTCCTGAGCATTAGCCTTCCACTTCTGAATAATTTTCTGAAATTAGTTGTGAGTTTCTGTGCTACTCAACAGAAATGTCTACTTTGTGTGGTAGAAGTATCACCATCCTTTCAATGTTTGTTTTTTTAATGACCACTAGTATGGTTTTCATAAAGCTTGATCTGTCAAAGACCTATATTCTTGTTAATCTACAATTGTCTTGACTATTCATCAAACCAGGAAAATTCTTCATCTCCTGTCGGCTGCTACCTCCATAAGGCAGACACCTGGGATTTTTACTTTTTTTATTCTATTAGTTTTGTCTAGAGCAAGTTTTTATCTAAAAGAGATTATAGTGACAAAAATCTCTGAGCAATAAGCTTTCAGTTGTAAATTTGTTATTTGCTCTAAACATCAGCAAAATTTTAGGAAAATTATCAATGACCTTAACTGTCCCTTGGATTGATGGCTTCCTGTTGGATTGCTCTTTCACAGCATGAGCTGACAAGTGTGTGGGGCTTTCTGTGACCCTGACTGTCAATTCTAGTGTGCCCCTAGGTTCAATTTTCTTTCCTCATTGACTGACTTGCTGTCACCAATGCTCACTACTATGCAGATGATACAACCTTTAATTCCCCCCTTAACCTTCTGCACCCAAGTGTCACCATATGCAGTGTAGTCACCTTGTGACAATTCTGGACTGATTCCATGAACAGACCACAAAAACATCCTCCTGCAGAGTCAACTCGATCTTGTTTTCATCACCATCATCACAAAGACGCAATAACTACACATATCAAGAAAACATCTCATCCCATTCTTCCTAAATGTGAACATTCCTCAACTAGAACCCTAGAGGTCACTGCAAATGCTAGACTTCATAAATTCTTGATCTTATGTACACACATACTCAGTGTAGCTATGACTGCCCTTCATCAGTCAAAAATTATTTCAGCATCGACTCCCAATCTAATTCCTTATAGAGAAGGAAAGATTAGGTTGGTAGGGCTAGAAACTAATTTTGGAGTGCATTTTTTAGGGTTAATATCAATGAAAATTTCAGAGCCAATTTCCTGAATTGTTCCCAAGTTTGTATCTGCATACTAGCATTTTTCATCTAGAAACCATAAAAAAACATTTGCATAGTGCATTTCAGACTTCATACTATAAAAAAAATTGGAATTTTTTTGAAAGGATTAACCTTTTTATTACAATATTTCTGTTGAAATATATTCTGTTGCAATTGATTTTAAAATAATGAAGAATTTAGCAAAATAACTCATTGATTTGGTGTTAGGAATATATATTAACATGAAATATTGACAGGTTTTAATTTAGATCTCTTTAAAACTGTTGTCAAGCAGTCTTTCACCACTGTTGTATCTGTCTTTTGATGACTGTTGTTGCTCTGACAGATATTATCTTTCAAAGTTGTCGATAGAAAGTTTCTATCTGGCACTGTAACCCCCCCCCTCCCCCAGTCATACAGTACTGTTGTCATCAAAAGATTGAATCGTTATAATATCCACTTAGTATCACAGTATAATTACTATATCAGTACAGGCACAACTATCGTCTACATGCACTCTGTCTACATGTACTGTCAACCGGCTACTGGTCCATTTATAGTGGCTGGCTACTACCACTTTTTGCTGGGAGAGATGTACAGTTTCACTATACATTTTCTCTTTTAGTTTCTTATTTAACAATCAATCTCTTTTAATCACCCCACATCTTTTTATAGATATATATATATATATATATATATATATATATATAGGAAGTAGTGCCACTCCCAAACAGTGGAAGGAATCCAGGGTAGAGGGAGACCCAGGAAGACGTGGGGTGAGGTGGTGAAGCATGACCTTCGAACATTTGGCCTCAACAGAGGCAATGACAAAAGATCGAGACCTCTGAAGGTATGCTGTGACTGAGAAGACCCGGCAAATAAAACAAGTCCACAGCTGTAACCTTCACCATTATTGCATAGCCAGCCCACTCAAAAGTACGTTGGATAGTAGGGCGACATGCCGTGCTTGAGGAGACTTACTGAGTCAAGTGCATCAACAGCAAAATCTAATCAAATGGAAATTGTAGTTGTGAGCCCCGTGCTGGTAGCACATAAAAAGCACCATCTGGACGTGGCCGATGCCAGTGCTGCTTTGACTGGCTTCTGTGTCGGTGGCATGTAGAAACCACCATCTGATTGTGGTCGATGCCAGCTCCCCTGGCCCCTGTGCCAGTGGCACAGAAAAGCACCCACTACGCTTTTTTTTGGCAATATGAAATTACTATACTTCTCATGCTTTACTGTTGCTAGTTTTCTTAAATCTAGATGCATTTTCATTTCATGCATCCTATCCTGACATTGTTTTTCAAAAATTAGTTGAAATCTTCAAAGGTAAGCCTCGAAGGTTACTCCTCCTTCAGGAACATATCTGAATTCACTTATGGAACTTGCTTCATGGTCAGGTGAAAATGTATTCTCCAGTTGCGTTAATAACCTCATTAGTTGCAACATTTGCTGCTGCAATCCTTGCTGTTTTTGCAACTCAACTATTCCAGCTAACAAGTCTACCATCATCGTTGTTTAACGCTGTTTTCCATGCTGACATGGGTTGGACGGTTTGACTAAGGTCTGGAAAGCCAGCAGCTGCACCAGGCTCTAATCTGATCTGGCAATGTTTCTACAGCTGGATGCCCTTCCTAATGCCAACCACTCTGAGGGTGTAGTGTGTGCTTTTATGTGCCACTGGCATTGGCGACGTTGCGATTGTGCTCTTCCATATTTTATGATTTTCAATAGTTTGCACAACAAGAATTTTATTTATTTATTTTCGTCTAGGTATTTTTCTGTGTGAATTTATTTAAACTCTGAATTTTTTTCTTTTTTCAATCCGTGTAAATTTGTTTTTCCTCATTGCCACTGTATGTCTTTTGACGATGGTTGTCGCTCTGATTGATATTGTTATAGTCCGAAGTTGTTGATAGAATGTTTCTATCTGGCACTGTATGACTCCCAGTCATACAATGTTGTTATCCTCAGAAGGCTGGATTGTTATAACATCCACTCAGTATCGCAGTATAATTACAATATCAGCACAGACATGGCCATCTATTTATAATGGCTGGCTACTACCACTTTTCACCGGGAGGTTAGTTTTACTATACAACAAAAACACAAAATTTGTATCGTAGAACCATGGAGGTTACTGCTAAGTCTGTCTCAAAACAGCTAACATTGATGTAAGTAATAATTTACTAACATTGATGTAAATAATAAATGCTAGAAAGTGGAAGTTACTGTTTTTTTTATCTACTCCATGCTTGCATGGGTTAGAGTAAGTTGAGTCTTCAATGGCTGATTGCCCTTCCTGTTGCCATCTTCTCTGCCCCATCAACCTTTCACCCCCCCTCACACATTTCATTCTCTGACACCCATCACTTCTTTATCACTTAAAAGCAAAATAGGCACATACAATATCTGGTAGCTTCCTCAGTTCCCCCACCCCAAAACACTTCCATTTCCCATTATCTCCCCACCAATCATCTCCTTTCTGTGCTGTTCTCCATCATTAACACCTCACTTACCAGCTTATCACCTTCAGTGCCCTCACATATCTGCTCCTAGTCTCTTGTATTTCTCTCCATTTGCTACAACCACTTCAATCCTGCCAGCTCACCCAGTCCACTTCCATTCTCAGGCACCCCCAGTGTCTCTTGAGAGCATGTCCTGACATCATCTCTCTCACTGTAGCTCTCCTTATCTTACCCTCTGACTCATCCTCCTTTGTTTTCCAACTGGGTATCCATGTATCTAATCTACAGCAAGACACCTATCCCTGTCCTGGCACAAAGCCACACCCACTCAATAGTACTCCCTGTTCCCAGTTGAGGGATGTTTGTCTTACAAAGTATTTGGTGACCCTGTCAGTGCTCGTGCCATGTAAAAAGCATCCACTATATTTTGTAAAGTGGTTGGTATTAGGAAGGGCATCTAGCTGTGGAAATCATGCCAAAACAGACAATGAAGCCTTGAATGGCTCCTGGCCTTGCCAGCTCCTGTCAAATCATCCAGCCTATGCTAGCATTGAAAACAGACTTTCAATGATGATGATGATGATGATATATGTATGTCTGTATGTACACACACAAACTTCTTTCAGTTTCCATCTACTAAATCCACTTACAATTGAGGTAATCTCCCAGTTTATTGACCAACAAATAGTTACCATGGAGAACTGGAAACAAATGACACCACATTAATAGACTTTTCTTTTTCTTTGTTTCTTTCAAGAAGCCCAAACATTTTTTTTCTTCAGTGGACTGCAAGCAAATAGTGACATTATTTACAACCAACCAACACATGAAGACAAAAAGAAATATGCACGTGTGTGTATATATATATATATATATATATATATATATATATATACACTCATACACACAAATATTTGATGGGCTTCTTTCAGCTCCCTGCCAGAATCCCCTCATGGCTTTGGTCAGTTAAGGGCTATATAGTAGGAGGTTCTTGCCCTAGATGCAATGCAAGGGAGCAACCCTGAAATCACATGGTTGGGAAGTGAACTTTGAATCCCTCAACCACTTTATAATATGAAATCCTACCTTAGTCAAGCTTAAGTTTAAATCCTTTTCCCCTCATTATTTCAGTGAACAAACTTAAGATCCCCTCAATTAGCAGGAGACCTAAATTTTCTATAGGTTCACCTCCCATAGAAATAATTTGATCTATTTCAATCAAAGATGCATTGTATATAGCATCAGTGAAACAAGTATCTTGCTCAGGATTACTCAACTGAACTTGGTGCTTGAAATCTTCAAGTTCATTTCTAAACTTATTCCACAGTTCAACAATAATAGCAGAAAAACCTCTGGTGTTTTTGTTATTGAAGCTTCTTCCAGTGTTACTTCCCCTGAATTAGGGTGAGACTACTCTTACAGATTTGCTGTCTTTACTTTCATTTTGTCAGAGAAAAAAAGCAGACAGAATTTCAATTTTATATACAGGCAAACCCCATGTTTATGAATTAATTTATTCCTGACTAGATTCGTAGAGTGAAAATTTCATATAGTGGGTTATCGTCCATTGAAAACAATATACCTTTAATTCGTTCTCACTAAAGAAATTGATTCTTAACTTTTTTTTTTTAAATAGCAATATTAAAGAGAATAATTTTTTTATTAAATCACTAACTACTGAATGAAGAAAAAGAAAAACATAAAACAAAATTTAACTGAAATTTAATTCGTATCCATTGGGTCTGCTGTCACTGCGGCCTCTTGAGCGCATGTCATTTCCATTTGTTGAGTTTCTTGTTTTGATATTTGGTTTGCATTGGTTTTCTTTGTTAAAAAATTATCTAAAGTTGTTGAAAAACTTTCTTCATTTCATGGTAGATTTCATGATAACAAGCATTAAATTTGATCTATAAGCTGCAATATAGATGTTGCACTGGGAGGTAAAAAAGCAACATTAATATTTTGATGATGATGCTTTAAAAATGCAGCATGACTGGGGGCATTATCCATTATCAAAAGAATCTTGAAAGGAATTTTTTTTATCCTTACAATATTATTCTACTTCAGGAACAAGCTGATTAGAAAACCAATCTTCAAAGAGAGTTTTTGTCACCCAAGTGTTTTTGTTACACTTCCAGATTACAGGAAGTTTTGTCTTATCAATTCCTTTTAAAGCATGGGGGTTTTCAGATTGATAAGTAAGCATGGGCTTGAGTTTGCAGTTCCCTTCAGAATTTCCTCTCAGAAGCAATGTTATCCTATCTTTTACAGCTTTGAGTCCTGACATTGAAGATTCTTCTCTCAGTAAAAGTCCTTGAAGGCATTTGTTTCCAAAATAGGCCCGTCACATCCACATTAAAGATTTGATACAGTACAAAGCTTTCTTCTTCAATCAAATCTTCTAATTGGCAAGGAAAGGTTCCTGCAGCTTTTTGATTTGCACTAGGTAATTCTCCTTGGATCCCTTTTTGAAGTGATCAAACCAACTATTGCTCATTACAAATGATTTATCCTTAAACAAGTTAAAAAGGGAAGTTACTTTACTGTAAATTATATCTTAAGTGGGATATGAAATCTATGAATTTGATTGCTAATCCAAGCTGTCAAAAGTTTTTCTATGCGTGCAATTAAACTTTCATCTTTTCTTCGTAACCAAGTTGAATTTTAGAAAGTGACTTCCTTTAAATTTATTTAAATAATCTTCCTTTTGCTTCAAGATGGTACAAACTGATGGAGCCATATCAAAAGCGTGAAAACTACTCATAAACTTGTGTTTTGCTTATGGCAGTGGCCTTGTAAGCTGTTTGAGGCAGCTGTTTTGGTCACCATTCTCCCCAACAGAATTTCATGGAAGCATGCTGTTCAGTTTTTTTAGCCATCTCAAAAATTGACAGAGAGAAGAAACATTGCAAAACAAAGAAGCACCACATGGCAGTATGACCTCAGTTGACAATGCCAGTTGTGAGACTGATGCTGAGGGTCACATCAAGTGAGTTCTAGTGGCGGAAGCCTGAACTACATGGGCTTGTCCCACAGAGAATGTTTGTTTCCAGTTACTTTTGGTACCCCTCGTGTGTGTGTGTATATATATATATATATATATATATATATATATACACTACCTTAAAAGCTTTTAAGCTAACTCTTGCAGTGGGCTCTTCATTAAACTTTGGGCCCAACAATGACACTTCATGCATTCCGTACATATTAAATTCTATTAAACTTCAACTATATTTTTCAAGCAATGAACAATTTTCATCAAAACAATGATATAATTTGTCAACTTGGAACTTATTGCAAAGTTGCGTGATAAACAACAGTACCACCACCACATCTACCATACACACACCATTCAGACTAGCCCTAGTTTGACAAATTTAAACTCGTACAATTGGTTCTACCACTAGGACTTTTTATATATGTCAGAAATGGATCTTTCAGGTAGGATTGAGATGATAAAATGGAACTCGTCTTTGAAGGATATACTTATTCCTACCAGGAAAGAATATATACAGGATTGCCATGGTTCTATGATACAAACTTACTGTTTAACCCTTTAGCATTTTAACTGACTATATCGGACCCAAATTTTCTGACCTCTTACACTTACCCTTCAATGTCATTCTAAAAATAAACAATCACATCATTGAAAACTGGAAGCTACAAGATAATACATGATTCAAAACAATGTGAATGAATAAGTATCACATTTGACATTGTAATCTGAATGTTAAAGGGTTAAAGTTATCTCAAATAAAATCTTATGCTTAAAGCATCAGCTTAATAAAGTTATGTTACTAGATTATTCATAATTTTTCAAATAGTAAAAAGATTAAATTCTGTCTCTAAAGATTTATATTTTTCTGAGATTTGTTTTTTAAATGTGGTTCTGATCAAATAGATCTGTGATCATCAGTATTACAGTACAAAAAACATCCCATATTTTTGCATGTAAGGGACTACAATGTTTAATATTGTTTTTATATAGTGTATGAGTTTGATTTGATTGCTGTTACTAGCAGGTCAAGCTTGTTAATGAATTGGTTATTTCATTTTTATTTTGCCTGGGGATTTTACTTGGATGCCAACCAATGAGAATAACTTAGTAAATATCACAATAGTTTTCTTTAAACATACTGTTAAGGATTAACTTCTTAATCTGACAACTTCTTGACAAAAGTGGATAGAATTAAAAATATTTTTCTACTTGCAATTACTTTTCATGTTTGACTTTCAACTGACTGTTGACTCTTGTTTTGGAATGTCTTCCTCATGTAACAAGTTTTTCAACTATGTAATGTTTGTAGTCTAAGTCAGTATTAAAGATTGTGTGATTCAAGTTCCTGAAGTTTTATACTGTTCAAACCCAGTTTTTAATATAGATTTCAAATATTGGCTCAAGGTCAGCAAGTTGACTGAATAAAATCATAATTAACTGATCCTTTTACCCAAAGCCAGGAACTTTTCAGCATGTTCATGTGTGTGTCATATATAATCATCATCATCGTTTAACGTCCATTTTCCATGCTGGCATGGGTTGGACAGTTTGACTGAGGTTTGGAGAGCCAGCAGCTGCACCAGGCTCCAATCTGATCTGGCAATGTTTATACAGCTGGCTGCCTTTCCTAATGCCAACCACTCCAAGAGTGTAGTGGGTGTTTTCCATGTGCCACTGGCACAGGAGCCAGTCAGGTGGGTTTGGCATCATTCATGTTCAGATAGTGCCACTGGTATGGGAGCCAGTCAGAGTGCACTGGCATCGGCCACGTTCAGATGGTGCTTTTTACATACCACTGGCATGGGAGCCAGTCAGGTGACCCTGGCATCAATCCTGTCTGGATAGTGTTTTTTACGTGCCACTGGTACGGGAGCCAGTCTGGGGGCACTGGCATCGGCCATGTTCGAAGGGTGCTTTTTACATGTTCCATTTTTATAAATATAAATTGAGGATATAATCATTAAAAGGATTATACCAGTGGCCAGCATATAAAAAAAACACCATATTATTGGTAAAATTAATATTTAAGTATATAATTATAATTAAGGATGCTGGAGGGACAATGGCAATACACTAGAAGTAGACATCAAATGTCTACAAATCACTCTAAATTTGTTCTCAAGGCTTTGTACAAAAATGAGAACAAATTTAAGTGGTCTGTAGCCATTTGACATCTACTTCTAGCATATTGGCATTGTCCTTTCAATGCTCTTCATTATAATTATATACTTAAATATGTATACACACACACAAGTGAGTGGACAAACGACAGGAAAAGGCACTCGATACATTTAGTAGGAGCATGTAGCATTATTTAAAACAGTTTCATACAGAAGTCTAGTTTGTTCAGGCTCAGATTACCAGAGGCACGTGGGAAATCCAAGATGGCTACTAAGGGGCTGCTATTGGTCAAGGTGGATCACTTGATGTTGCGAGAGTAAGATTGATGATTCCATGACCCCAGTTCTGTTAAAAAAAAGAATTTCTTGGACCACCTGGAGCTGGCAGAAGCAAGACTCGTGTGTGTGTGTACACTCATATATATACCTGATGTATGAATATGTGTATGTGTTACTGGTTGAGTGTGTGAATATGTGGGCACTAGTGCCTGTTACGTGTGTGTGTGTGTAAGTATGCACATTCTTGGATCTGTGCATAAATGTGAAAATTGGATGTATGTATGTCTGGACGAGCATACATGGGTGTGTGTGTGTGTACATTTTTATATTTGTGTGTAAACATGAGTGGATGCATGTTTGGGAAAACATTTATGGGTGTGTGCATGTTTTTGGCTGATGTATGTATACACATACACATGCACATACATATTTGCATACCTTTGGTAGTTGTATGGGTGTGACACATGCTAGTGTGGTTCCGGAGGGAGGAATGGACGTTTGAGGTGGTCCTTCAGTTTATCTAAGCCCTGTAAAAGAACTTGGAAGGTTGAGACCCCAACCAGGCCTTTCATAATACCCTTGAAGCCAGGAACCTTTCAGTAACCCCTTATATATATATATATATATATGAGGGGGTACTGATAAGTTCCTGGCTTTGAGTAAAAGAAAATACAGGCAGATCAATTAATTATGATTTTATCCAACATATTCACCTCTCTGATTCACACACTTATTGCAGTGGTCTTCAGTTTTTCTAAACCCTGTAAAAGAACTCAGAAAGTTGGGCCTCCAGCCAGGCCTTTCGCAATACCCTTAAAGCCAGGAACCTTTCAGTAACCCCTTGTATTTTTGCATTAGTGAGATATGTTAGTGGTGGCAAATTTTGATATCTATATTGTTTGCAATAAGATTTCATTACTCTCAGATATGCTAAGCATTCAATTAAAGTAGATTATTGCACCAGATACTAACACAATTACAATAGTATATTTTACAGTTTGACCATAACTTGTGATACTGTTTCCTAATCAAGTGATGTGATGTTTTTAGTTAATTTTTTAAGAAACTTTCCCAACAGAATACAGATTTGTGAAAACTGTCAAATAGATGTAAAACAAGCCAGAGCATGTTAATGAAAGCCTAAGGAAACTGGATAACTAAATCAAATGTATGTAATATCAAAAATTATGAAATAGTATTATTGCATCATTTGTAGAGTAAGCGAGTTTGTATGCTTTCATTCCAGGTTAGGACAATGCTATGAAATATTTTCTGATGGTACTGACTAAATAGATAAGAAGATAATAGTATGAATGACTAAGAAAGAGGAAGAGGCAAAACAGATGGTTCTAAAAGTTGTAAATGATAAAGTGAATGGAGGGTTGTTGATGGAGAAAAATCTTGGCAGATTAAGTGGTACAATTGTATGAATGGTACACATAGTAATAAAGACTGGAACAAAAACAGTACTGGTATTATAAGATGGAGTAGTGTGTGTGTGTGCAGCATAAAAGTTAAAATTAGCTCATGTACTTCAGCGCAAGTGACACACTCATGCAAATTTGAAAACCTGATAAGCAGCAGGGTTAAGATAGATAAGACAAAGGAAAATTAAGAAAAAAAAAATAACTGTTGATATTTGTCAGGGGAAGCCATATTAAGGGTGGAGATGCAATGAGTATTAGGTCTGTATGCATGAGCAAATAGATAGATGTAGATGTGGCTGGGTAAGTGATTTGAAGAATTGAAAAGTAAACAGCAGATGTGGTGAAGCTCTAATCTTTTATCTTTATCTTTTAATTGTTTCAGTCATTAGACTGTGACCATACTGAGATTGAGTGATTGAGTGAAAATTATAAAATGCTATAACATTTTTTTTTTTTTTTTTTCTGATAAAAGTGAAATATCTCCAGAAATTCAGCTTGGAAAACTATATTAATATAGCCAAAACTTTGAATTTTCGAAGATTGGCAGCCAAACTGAAAAGATCTGACAGTTCAGATCTCGGATAAAGGAAAGCAGTGAGCTGTTTGCACATGAGGGGTAGAAATATACAATATCTTATTAATAATTAATAGTTCAAAGTTAGCTAGTAGAGAGCAATAGCAGGGTCAACGTTTTGTAGTAGGTTTGGTATTGTTCACCTTGAAAACTATGAGAACACAGGGATATCCATAAATATATCTGGTGTAGGGATACTTTAGGAGAGGTTACTGATATATTTTGTTATTGTCACGGACCTCTTTGATTCTGTGTTGGACATTCATGTAAAGAAATGTCTGAAATACCAACTGATCACCATCTAATTGTCTGCAACCTGAGATTATCTCTAACAGGGAGAACTCACAAAAACTGATAAATCCAGGATAAAATGAGAAGCTCTGGCAGATGTAGGATCAGAAATAAATATGTGGGACTATTGCATCTAAATTTATAGACTTTCCTGAACAAACTGAGGATGTGAAAATGGAGTGGAGATTGTTATGTGCAACAGTTTCTTCTGCCAACTGCATAAAGAGAAACCTTCTTCCACACCTACAATTTGGTTACGGTTCTTCTATCTACAGAGAATTACATTCTTGGGACCAGGAGAGAACACTTTGCTGATCTCCTAAATCCAGTGACAATAAAATCTGGTGGACACAAGATGCATCTAGGCAATGAGGAGGATGAAATTCAGCCTAAGATGTTAAAAACCTTAAATATAGAAGCTATTTTCTTATTGACTCGTGTATGCCAGATTGCTTTGACTTCTGGAAAATCACCAAAGCAATGGCAATCTTGAATGATAATCCCAATTCTTAAAGAAGGGAGACAAGAGAGAGCGCTCCAATTTTGTTGAGCCTCCCTTGGTATTTAGAAAAGAGATGTAGGTCTTCAAGAAATCATGGAGACATTACCAAAAGATGTTTAGTAAACATCGAGATGGTATATGTTCACATGTTGCAGACGTCCTGTAGAGAATTCGTAGGAGTCTGAGATTAACGGGAAACTTCTAGTTACTGTGAAATTCTACAAAAATCCCTAGATGGTTGTCTTCAGATGAATGGTGCTAAGTCAAAACCGTTGAATGTGGGTGTTAGACTATGTAAAGGCTGTGTATTGTCTCTCCTTTTCATACTTTTTTATGAACTGGATTAGCACGCACAGTCATTGTGGAAGTGGTATCAGAACTGATGAGTGTTCATTTGCCCGTTATACATTAGTTAGTTAGAGAAGTGGAGGTGGAATGAGTGAGACATGGAGTAAAAGTGAGAGAGAGAGAGGAGTAAAGAAAGAGTAGAGGAAGAAACAGAGAAAGATGATTAACATTAATACACTTAGGCCAAATGGACACCTGGTCAGCTGAAGGTAGAGGTGAAGAACAAGAGAAAAGGATGAGAGAAAAAAGAGAGAGAAGTGTTAATGACATGTGGTGGGGTGGGGAAGGAATTCTTATTACGTCGTTAAAAAGTTAGCTGAAGGGAAAGGATGGACAGGGGAGGCAGTTATATTGAGAGAGAGAGAGAGAGAGGCAGATAGCTGTGGTGGTGGTGATGGCGTGTTGATAATGAAAAGTACTGTTAAAGTTAGCTATAGTTGCCCCCCTTCCAATATAGGGTCCATGATAATGACAATAAGCATAAACACACTAGAAACACACCTGAAAGATAATGCAACATCAGATCCCCAAACTACTGCCCCCTAAACAACAACTGTCTCAAGAAAGAACTTTTATACAAGGCCAAGATCACAGACCCCCAACGGAATAGCAAAAACATATCAGAATGACTAGCAACTCGTTTAAAGCAAGGTATATAAACAACATCTAGCATCATTCAGAGACACAAAAAAAAAAAAAAACACATGCAACATCCCTGTCAAATATGATATGGACATTGAAAGAAGGTAGAATAAACAACCCCCAGATAGATTGGAAAATTACTGCTAAAGCCAAAGAATACAAAGGATGGTGTACCAAATGTGAACTCTGTATTACTAAAAAATTAGACATTATTCAATCAACAGATAACATCCTAAACATTAGGAATGAAACCTTCTCTCCCTGCATACACAAGCAATATTTTACACCACCACCACCATTATGAGAAGAGCCACCATCTGCAATGGTGATCCCACCAGGATAGCTCCTTTCCTGAACGTGAATTCTAAACACACATAGCACACAAACTCCACAGTCAGAAGAAATATGCCCCAATGACGAACTACCTCAGCACAAGTATAAGAACACCACACCCAGAACAAAAACAAAATAATGAAAACAAATTGACTACACAACAATTTGCCCAAAAGACAAAAGATGCCACTGAAGAGTAATGTCCCTTGATTGATTGTTTTATTCTGCAAACCAAACAAGGCTCTATTTTCCAAAATGAGGGTGAACACTTTTCTCCATGTGATTAGCTTGAAAAATTAAGACACTAGGATATTTTCCTACTTTTATTAACATGGAACCAATGGTAGCCTTAATTCACAAATAAAGAAATTATATCCACCAAAACGGATATAACATTCATCATTTAATATTGACATATATACATGTGTGTGTATATATATATATATATATATATATATATATGTATGTATGTATATAAGGGATGACCACTAAGTGGACATCCATTATGCTAGAAGAAGACCACCTATAATATTCCATTTTTCACCCTTATTATTTAAATTTAAATAACCATGTTCTCTAACCGGCAAAATTCACTGCATAGAATTATTTTCTGCAGAATTATTTCCGGTATTTGGCATGCCAAAACGAAGACTTTTGAAATATAGTACCAAATGTAATTGGTAGAACTATATACATGTTCAATCTCATGCGGACGTCTCATGTATAGTTCTGCAAATTATATTGCTATGACGATCACACTGATGAAGTTGCAGACATTTACGTAAGTATGATCGTTGCCAGGGCTGCTGACTGGCCCCCGTGCTGGTGGCACGTAAAAATACCTACCACACAGTCGGAGTGGTTGGCGTTAGGAAGGGCATCCAGCTGTAGAAACTCTGCCAGATCAAATTGGAGCCTGGTGCAGCCATCTGGCTCACCAGTCCCCAGTCAAACCGTCCAGCCCATGTCAGCATGGAAAGCGGACGTTAAACAATGATGATGATGATGATGATGATGATATATATATATATATATATATATATATACACACATATATATATACATATATATATATATATATATATATATATACATATATATATATATATATACATATATATATATATACATATATATATATATATACATATATATATATATACATATATATATATATACATATATATATATATACATATATATATATATATATATACATATATATATATATACATATATATATATATACATATATATATATATACATATATATATACATATATATATATATACATATATATATATATACATATATATATATATATACATATATATATATATATATACATATATATATATATATATACATATATATATATATATATACATATATATATATATATATACATATATATATATATATATATACATATATATATATATATATACATATATATATATATATATATACATACATATATATATATATATATATATATATATATATATATATATATATATATATATATATATATATATATATATACTTTATTGAGAAGTAGCAAAAATATCACAAAAACTGTTACTCAGAGTTTCACATTCCTGTTTGTCAGAGTTTTGTTTAGAATCTAAACAAAGCTGTTTGATGAATGGGAACGAGAAACTCTGAGTAACGGTTTTTGTGATATTTTTGCTGCTTTGTAATAAAGCATATTACTCTACCTCTGGTATTCAAGTACTATTTTTTCCACCTTCAAGTACTATTGTTTCCGCCTTTATGCACTTACTCTGGTAAATATATATATATATATATATATATATATATATATATATATAAATTTGCTTTTTTCATTTTCTTTTTTTTTTCTTCGTTTTATTTGCTTTTTCTTTTTAAATTTGCTGTTTTACCCTAACCCTAACCCTATGGTTAGGGTTAGGGTTAGCCTATAATAGAAAGGTTTATTAGCTACTGCCAATATGCTTCAGCCATTTTTTGACAAGGAAATAATATTTTTATCACCGATAGAATTGTTTCAGAATCGTTTGTTTATGTAGTCGGCACTTAATGTATATCGGCTGAATGGACGTCAGTGATTGGTTGAAATTACAGAAATACGACAACTTTAACATGGAATAACTTAGGGATTTCTTTTTTTTTTAAGAAGACTAAGAGAAAAAGATGTTTTATATGACACATTCTACCAGTGTTCCAAGTTTCAAAGTGTTTCGTTAAGAAAATACTGTGGCCCCCGTTTTAAAATAGATCCACTAGGCTTACAAAGAATAAGTCCTGGGGTCGATTTGCTCGACTAAAAAGGCAGTGCTCCAGCATAGCCACAGTCAAATGACTGAAACAAGTAAAAGAGTATTTGTTTATATCTACTTATTTTTTTCTTTTCTTTCTTTTTATTGTTTTAACCAATAGCTGGGTTTTTTTTTTACTTAATTTAAACATTGTCCCTTTTATGTTTGCAGCAATAACACCTATATTTACAATGCCTGTATTACACTCACTCCCAAAAGGGGCAATTTTAACATGATTGAATGATGGTAGATTAAAGTGAGAACAACTGATGTGACATGTCTTATCAAATGCTCATTGAAACCTTCTTTTCAGGTGCTGAATACCATCTCCCCTTCCTATGTTCCCTTCACATCCCTTTTCCAGTTCTCAGAGTTGGCCTTGTCAGTATAGGCGCATTGAAAGGTGGGTTTGGTGAGATTGTTGAGATGCTTAAACGGAGGTATGTTGATGCATGTTGCATTCACAAGATAAGGTGGTGGGAGCTTCAGCCAACTTCCACACAGACAAGACACATAAGTATAAAATCTTCTTGGAAGGTAATAACTGGTGTGGGCATACTTCTTGCAGAGAAATGGGTGGATGAGATCATAGAGGTAGTCAAAGTGTGCGATAAAGTACTGAAGCTCAGGCTAGTTTTGCAGAATAGTACAGCAACAATTATCTCTGCCTGAAGTTAGTGAGCTTCAAACATTTATACAGCTAGTACAGATGACAAAAAGTTGACAAAGTGTGATAAAACATGTTTATTAACTTTGTAAGTTATATACTTCTTCTAATATTATAATTGAAAGGAAGTTCAATAAGCTGACAGTCGGCCTACAACTCACGGTTTAGCAACTAAAGTTCTTAAGAATGCAAATAAAAGTAAAAATAAAAATAAGGAATGGAACAGGTAAACCACAGATTACTAAGTTTCATGGCAAAGTGAAACTGTTTACGTAAGTTGTAACTAACACAAAACCAGCTTAGCTCATCTTTAGGCCCTTGTTACCTTTACATTGTTCACATTGCCACTTGGAGATTAGCAAATGAGTTATAAAACTAGCCACAGAAGAAATAGCCAGTTGAAAAAAAAAAAGAAAAAGGATTATAGAAGTAGAAGGACAAAAAAAGAGAAAAGGAAGGTGAATAGGATTAGCAATAAAAATCCTTTACTGAAGGATGTCAAAGAGACACTAGGAGATAGAGAACTGACAGCATAAAGGTTCCAGACAGCTAACTTAGATAAAGTATTGGCACATGGGTAAAGGCCAACTAGGTAGCAATAAAAGCCACGAAATAGTATTTACATGTGAATAAAGTTTACACACACACACACACACACTCATATATATATATAATAGAAATATATTACAAAAACAAAATAGAAACTACACGTGGAAATGTAAGGGGAGGGGGGTAAGAAGAAAAATAAGCGAAAATGCACACTAGAAATCAAAAAAAGTAATGGCTCAAAAATAATTTTGAATAAACAAGACTATCAGAGTTGTCTTACCTAGCTCTTTTATATTTTTTTCACCAGAATTCGTTATTTAGCAAATTATTTGTTTTCATAACTTAGAGCATAATTTAAATTAAATTAAAATGTCTTAGTTTACTGCATCAAGTATGCTCGTGGACACCTTTATATTTCTTCTTCATCATTTGTTAACTAAACCGTCAGAAATATCTAGAGAAATATCAATTGCTTTTCTAATTAGGTACAATACTAATTTTCTAGTGATGTTATTAAAGGTGATTGTTTCTTTGCATTGTGCTCAACATTCCCTTTTAGTTTGTTTTTAATTTAATGTGAGTCATTTCCTCAATTGAGCCTTATCTTATAGAGAAATAAAAAAAAAGTTAAGTACCAGCATAAATTGAACAAAATAAGCTACATTGCATCATCCAACCCAACTCATTATTTGGGTCTCCTCTGCCATCTTGAATTAGAATGAAAAGAGCCAAAAGGGCAGCTTTCATATAGTCACTCAACATGTTTGGTATTTTTGTTTTATTCTGTTATTTTTGCTGAAGATTCAGATTCTTCCTTTGGATTTACTTGTCCCATATTTATGACTGGGAGTTGTGGCAATTTGCTATACATGAAAAGACACATCAAGCTAAGTAAAATCACAGCCATCCATACATACAGGCTTGACCTCAACAGGTGCTGGTGACATGCAAAATGCACTCATGCCAGTGGCACATTAAAAGCACACAGTAAACTCTATAAAGTGGTTGGCATTGGGAAGGGCATCCAGTCATAGAAACCATGCCATAACAGACAATTGGGATCTAGACAGCTCACTGGCTGGCCAGCTCTTGTCAAACTGTCTAATCCATGCCAGCATGGAAAACCGAGATATGATGATGATGATGATGATGATGATGAATTTCTTGTAAACTGCTTCTGATTTTTTATGGCTCAGTTATTTTGTTTTTAAAGCTCCTGTAGGTTTTTTACTTTTCCTAGCCTACTACCTAAAATAATGGTGCAATTGTTATATAGAACTGCTAAGAATTGAGGAATCAAGTGCATAACTGATTCCAAAATATTCCAAGTCTTCCTGCCTTGCAATTGTTATTGTTATTTAACACAAAAAGGTAACAAGGTTGGCAAAATTATTAGCCCACCAGAAAAAATGCTTAGCTGCTTTTCTTCCAACTCTTTATGTTCTGATTTTAAATTCCACCAAGATTGACTTTATCTTTCATCCTTTTGGGGGTCGATAAAATAAGTTCAACTGGGCATTTGGGGAAGGGGTGGGTGATGTAATCAACTACATCCCACCCCTAGAACTACTGGTCCTGTACCAAAACTTGTAATTTAACACCTGGTCAACCCTGACTGAGCAGATCTATGATTAAAAGTGATCCATCTCTCTCTAGGTACATTATATCACTAGGTCTACATTACTCAGTGTGCCCTGCCCTTTTCCTGACAATAGTATGGCTTAATTTGAGGCAGATTTGGTTGTTATTTCTGGCCTTTTAAGCGAATGTGCTAGCAGGAGTTCTATAAACTGTTTGAAGAATGTATTCAAACAAACGTGACCTCCTCAATGTAACCATCAAATATTCCTTTAAAGTGGAAATTACATGCCTTTAAATGTAAATGTTGGACAGTAGTATAACTAGATTGTGTGCTTCCCAGGGTAGCCTTTGAGGTTATTGTCCCCTTCCTTATACAGCAGGCCCAAAAATGCTGCTCCCATAAAAATAAAGAATTGCCTGGGGCCGAATACTCCACTACCACCCTTTTTACTACTAATGTTAGGAACAACACAATGTACTTGAAATGGCCTTGGCTTCAACACTAATCAAATGCTGAAGTTCAATTGAAAGAAGCTTACAAGACATGCTATCTGTGTATCTGCGATATTAGGTTTCTAGGCTGACTAGTCACATATCACATATCTGCAGAGGCTGAACACTTTTAATCAACAAATATAATAATAAAGCATCAGTATTATAGATCTACTAAGGCAGAGACAACTAATTTAATCAGCAAGAGTAATAAAGCATGAGAAAATATCACAAACAATGGTTAACATAAAACAAGCTCTTATACAATCGATTAAGTTTCCTCTTTAGGTTTACTGGAAACTGTTCGTCATCCTTTTTCTGATATTGATTATTGTCTATTGATATTTGTTTTCTTTTTCTTTCACTTCCTCAATTTCCTCATCATTATCTTTATCATCATCATCATCATCATCTGATTATACTCATCATGATCATCATGATGATCACCATCATCATCATTGTTGTCATTGGCATCGTTATCATCATCAGCAGCAATGTATCATCACCAGGATTGGTGTCGTCTTTATCATCATCGTCATCATCATCCTCATTTTATGACCACTTTTGTCAATGGCTGCATGGGATAAATAGTTTGAGCACAGTCTTTCATCATTTTACATACAGTAAGAGAAAACTATCAATCTCTGTTGTATATTTTATTTTGACATGGATTTATAGTTGTTTGCATGCAACTTCGTAGCATGGATTAAGTGCCTTTATAAGGCTGTCAGCACCAGAAAGACTTTTCTTCAGGGTTAAACTACCTCCTCAGTCTGGTATCAGTTTTCCTTTTGAGTTACTGCTCTCCTAGAAAGACTATCTTTGTTGTGGTTCACGGAGTCCATGTATCCTCTATTTCTTTTTCATTTTTGGTATTGTATTCATGGATATCAAGATGATATCATAGGGAAGACAGAGGTTGTCTCCTTGAACTAAAGTGTTTACCCTGCTTTGTATCAAATATGAAACTTCATGATGTACAACACTATTGGTTAGATCCAGGATTTTAGAAGTTAAAACTTGATGCTTTTGTTGAAGACACTATCTTTTCAAATTGCGCTTTCTGACTTCAGGATTGATCTTCCAGAACAAAATTTACTCCAATTTCTTGGCTGCAGTCTGGTGTTTGGTAAAGAATGGAACCCAGCTAAGGAGCAAGAGACATCAGTGTCTGAGAATCCTGATAGATGCGGACACTGGATAGATATGATGTTTTTACACCTTTTTATCATAAGGGAAAATTTTCTCCACAGTAACTGTAGTGAATTTGTCTTTTAGCAGTTGAAATGTCATGAACGTATTTTAACTAATATAAACTTTGCTTATGCCTAAACACTGTTTTGCACTAATATTACTGTGATTCCCATGATCTGGCAATTTATAGGCACAAATCAGTCAATGTTGTTGACTGCATTTTAGCTAAAGCTATAAGCTTTAATAAGGTCTGTCTGTCCAAAGTTACCTCTCTTAGGTATTTCCCATTGATAACAGCTAAGGAGCTAGAAACACTGGTGTCTGGGAATCCTGATAGATAGTATCACTGGGCAGATATGATGTTTTTACACCATTTTACCATAAGAGAAAATTTCCTCCATGATAACTGCAGTGAATTTTCCTTTTAGCAGTTGAAATATGCCACAAACATATTTCAACTAACCTATGAGAGGTTTTGGTATCCAGAAGACCCAAGGTGGCAGGTAAGGCCATGTAAGTGCTACAGAAAGACCATAGCTGGACTCCTGGTTTGATAACAGTATGAGTGGGGGGGTCTAATTCAGGTCATGTATGAGCATATATATGTTGAATAAAATGAGACAACAAAGCAAAAGCTGTGTGAAATTTCCCTCTATTTAACTCTTTCATATCGTCTCTGATGAAAGGATATCTTTCATATCCTTGAAACAGCTGTAAGACTACATTTCTCTTTATAAATGTCCTAGAAATTTAACACTGACTTGGATATGTTGTCTCATTTTATTTAACATACATACATATATAAATATTTGTGTGTGTGTGTGTGTAGACATACATACATACATATATATATATATATATATATATATATATATATATTGGAAGGTTTGGAGGTGATGTACAGAAATTATATAGAAAAAAAAATTAAGGTACTCAGAAATCTGGATGTTTGTACATTTACAGATTTTTATTAATGTCACATATTAAATAAAACACTTTTCATGCAGTATATTACATTCTGCGTCTTGCAGTTCATGTCTGCATTTACTTTGAATGTGTGACGACTCTTAAATTTTATCTGTTTGTTCCCCTCTATATATTTGTAGATGGGGTTGCTGCAGGTTCCACATCTACCATCTCCACACTCTTTTACATAGAATTCGGTTTTATTCTCTGCTGAGAATTTTGCTCTTGTTAGGTGTTTCTTTAAGTTTTTTTCTTGGCGTTTACTGTTTTTTATACAATGTTTGTTTAGTAGGTTTTCCATTTTGGGGCTTTGTTGGATTATTGGTAGGTTTGAGTGTATAATGTGAAACATGTTGGTGATTGTAGGGTTGTGTGTGTTAATGAAAGGGATGATGTTTTCTTTGTTTTTCTTTTTTGGTGTTCTGAGTTGTGTGATGTTTAGTTTTGTTGCTCTTTCGATTCCGTTTTCTATTAAGGTGAGTGGGTATTTTTGTTCTAGTAGGAAGTTTTTAAGTTCCTCTAGTCTTATGTGGCATGTCTGTGAGTCGGTCACTATGCTGCATATGCGTCTTGCCATACTATATGGAATGTTTCTCTTTATGTGGGATGGGTGGCAGGAGTAGAAATTTAAATATTGGTGTGTGTCGGTTTATTTGTAGTGGATGTCTGTTGTAACGATGGAGTTGTGTATCTTGGTGTTGATGTCTAGGAAGGGGAGTTTGTTGTAGTTGGTATCTATTGTGAAGTGGATAGATGGGTGCAGTGTGTTGAGGATGTTGTGGAATGTTCGTAGATCTTCTTCTGATCTAACCAGCTATGAACCCAATTTTCTTCTTTTCTCTTTCCCATCGACACACACACGCACACACACAGACACACACACCAACACAAAAAAACACACACTCACACACACACACTCTCTCTCTCACTTTTCCTCACCCTCTCTTACTATCCTATGTATCCCTCTCTCCACCCCTACACACTCAATAAAACTATATAAAGAGACCCTCCGCAAGGTCTTCTCAAAACAATTTGAAAATCCTACACGACTAGGTGAAAAGCGCTTTATTTAATATGTGACATTAATAAAAATCTGTAAATGTACAAACATCCAGATTTCTGAGTACCTTAATTTTTACATATATATATATATATATATATATATATATATATATATAATGGTTAATTAACATAATATGGTAAAAATTTGATATTAATTAATATCAATTTAATACCAGGAAACTAACACATTAAAAGAATCAGAAGGTTCAGGAAAAAATTTTTTGGGAGATCCTAAAAAGATTATAGTACTTGTGTATATAAGATTGACCAGTGACCGGTCTGTCAATATGCTAGAAGAAGCTCACTTAAAAAATTCTCAAATACGGATTCAGCGGAGCAAAAACAGGCGGGCTAGACCAGTGAAAATTGTACATACCTCGATTATCTGCAGACTATAGTTTCAAAATCAATACTTCCAAATTAAAGTATCTATTTATCTTCAGTACAGATTGCCGATATTCTTATAATCGAACAGAATCTCGTGCTAGTTGTCTTCAACCAGTGAAAACATGCATGTGATTCTATCCATTATAAAGATTAAAATTCAAAAGTCTTAGTTTTGGTGCGCTGAATCCGGAAAATATCTCTGCAGAAAATAATTTCTGCTTTGAATTTACCAACTTTGAGAAATGTGATTATGTGGTTAATTAACATAATATGGTAAAAATTCGATATTAATTAATATCAATTTAATACCAGGAAACTAGCACATTAAAAGAATCAGAAGGCTCAGCAAAAATTTTTTTGGGAGATCCTAAAAAGATTATAGTACTTGTGTATATAAGATTGACCAGTGACCGGTCTGTCAATATGCTAGAAGAAGCTCACTTAAAACAGAGATGTAAAATTATGATGATGATGATGATGATGACAACAACGACAATGATGATGACGAGACAACAACAACAATGACAATAATCACAACGATGACGATGACAGTGATGACGATGACATTGATGATGATGATGATGATGATGGGGATGATGATAACGACAAGGATAATGATTATGGAATGAATATTTTTTTTCCATATATAGACAAATGTTAATTACAAAAAAAAAAAAAAAAAAGCATCTTTTAAGTTTTATCATGTTATTTCAAACCAAACAGAACAAAATTCAAGTGGGAAATAGTAAAGATGATATGACGCAAAAATGTACACTATTTGACCTTCGCTCAAGTAAATAAGCCATTATTCAAATGAACCCCCAATGATTGATGATAACAGTTGGACTTTAACAATACAAAAATTTCAACAAATATGCTTTTTTTTAATCAGGTTTTAAAACACTAAATTTATTTATTTATTTATTTATTTATTAATTTATTTATTCTAAAGATGGCTCCATTAAAAGGACAGCGATTGGTAGCTAACCTCACCAAGGTGTCAGGTGTCTGTAGGGATGCTTGGCTTTCCCAACACCTTAGCCTTGGCATCACCTGTGGTAATGCTGCAAGCATGCTGGCTTGCGTCAGTAAGTTCCATTGAAGCTTGTGGTGTGTGACCAGTGGAAGCATTTCATGCTGCATTGGTTTTTTTTATTATTTATTATTTATTTTTTTAGGACAAATGTATTCAACAGAAATGATACACTAATGAGATGGAGCTTCAGAATAAGTTTAAGAATGAGATGGAGCTTCAGAATAAGTTTAAGAATGAGATGGAGCTTCAGAATAAGTTTAAGAATGAGATAGAGCTTCAGAATAAGTTTAAGAATGAGATGGAGCTTCAGAATAAGTTTAAGAATGAGATTGAGCTTCAGAATAAGTTTAAGAATGAGATGGAGCTTCAGAATAAGTTTAAGAATGAGATGGAGCTTCAGAATAAGTTTAAGAATGAGATGGAGCTTCAGAATAAGTTTAAGAATGAGATTGAGCTTCAGAATAAGTTTAAGAATGAGATTGAGCTTCAGAATAAGTTTAAGAATGAGATTGAGCTTCAGAATAAGTTTAAGAATGAGATGGAACTTCAGAATGAGTTTAAGAATGAGATGGAGCTTCAGAATGAGTTTAAGAATGAGATTGAGCTTCAGAATAAGTTTAAGAATGAGATGGAGCTTCAGAATAAGTTTAAGAATGAGATGGAGCTTCAGAATAAGTTTAAGAATGAGATGGAACTCCAGAATAAGTTTAAGAATGAGATTGAGCTTCAGAATAAGTTTAAGAATGAGATGGAACTTCAGAATAAGTTCAAGAATGAGATGGAGCTTCAGAATAAGTTCAAGAATGAGATGGAGCTTCAGAATAAGTTCAAGAATGAGATGGAGCTTCAGAATAAGTTTAAGAATGAGATGGAGCTTCAGAATAAGTTTAAGAATGAGATGGAGCTTCAGAATAAGTTTAAGAATGAGATTGAGCTTCAGAATAAGTTCAAGAATGAGATGGAGCTTCAGAATAAGTTTAAGAATGAGATGGAGCTTCAGAATAAGTTTAAGAATGAGATGGAGCTTCAGAATAAGTTTAAGAATGAGATTGAGCTTCAGAATAAGTTCAAGAATGAGATGGAGCTTCAGAATAAGTTTAAGAATGAGATGGAACTTCAGAATAAGTTCAAGTATGAGATTGAGCTTCAGAATAAGTTTAAGAATGAGATGGAGCTTCAGAATGAGTTTAAGAATGAGATGGAGCTTCAGAATAAGTTTAAGAATGAGATGGAACTTCAGAATAAGTTTAAGAATGAGATGGAGCTTCAGAATAAGTTCAAGAATGAGATGGAGCTTCAGAATAAGTTTTACTTGTTCATACTTTATTTTCTGTGTCATTAAGCAAAGATGTATCTAATAAAAAAGAAAATTCCCCACAAATGGTTTCAATACAGTTTTAGCAGAAAGATTTGGAAGAGTTAGAAGAAAGTTTTCCTTTCCACAATCTACATGACACAAGTGAGGTTGGAAGAAAGATAAAAGAAAAACGGTTTATTAAAATGTTCAAACCTGTTCTGAATGGAACTCTCGACAGGAAAAGGTCCAGTTTTGATTTGAAAACACCTACATCCACTTTGTGTCGGTCCCTCAGGTTCTTTAGAATAATATGAAAAAGCTGTGGGTCCCTGAAACCCAGGCTGTTACAGTAACTGGTCCTGAAGCATGATGGCGTTACTGGGATCTTTGGCACTGTGCAGTGTCAACCCGTTCTGGTATTAGTGTAGCTTTCAATGCCAAAATTTGGTACAATTCCTTCCAGGATCTTCCAGATGTATATTACTGCATATCTCTCCTGCCTTCACTCCAGAGAGTAGAGTCGTAGCTATTTCAGCCTTTCCCAGTAGCTGAGCTGTTGCAATGAGACGATCTTCTTTGTGAAGCTTTGCTGGATTGCTTCAAGGTCCGCTGTAAATTTCACACTGTTGGGTGACCATAGCTGGGAGCTGTAATCCAGGTGGCT
The DNA here is from genome assembly GCF_046866305.1 of Octopus bimaculoides. Lineage (NCBI taxonomy): Eukaryota > Metazoa > Mollusca > Cephalopoda > Octopoda > Octopodidae > Octopus > Octopus bimaculoides. The sequence goes on along the minus strand of NC_142932.1, from coordinate 107,275,286 downwards.
GAGGATGAATTCCTCCAGAGGACCATCATGGCTTCCTTTTCTCTGGTTCTGAACATTCTCAGGATCCATCCAGCCAGTCGTCTACATTTTGTCGCCATCCTGGTAATGTGCACTTGGAAAGAAGTATCATTACACATATCAATACCCAAGTCCCTCACTGATTTAGGCTCTGGGATTGTAATCCCCTGTGGACCAGTGGACCCTGTAAATTTTATATTCAGTTTTGGATGCTGGTAGCACAGGGCTTGGAATTTTTCAGCATTAAACTGCATATTATTATCCTCAGCCAATCTGTAAATTGAGTCTAATTCCTGCTGCAGGTGTGCAACATCGCTGGAGTTCTGTATTTTCTGCGAGACTTTCGTATCGTCTGTGTAGCTAGCAATGGTGGCTATCCGGGCACTTGAGGACATATTTGAGAGGACCACTATGATAAGCAGTGGTCCCAAGACAGTGCCCTGTGGAACACCACTCACTATTTGTTTTCATTGAGGTGGCTCCATTGGCCACTTCTGCCTGACTTCTATCTTTCAGAAAGTCATGTAACCACTCTCCAAGTTTTCCAGCTATGTCAATATCACGCAGTTTGTGGCATATCACACCATGATCGACTTTATCAAAAGCTTTTGCAAAGTTAAGGTATATTACATTCACATTTGAGTTGTTGAGTAACTGCCTCAACACCCAGTCATAGTGCTGCAAGAGCTGAGTCAGGCAACTTCTATCTGGTCGAAAGCCATGCTGAGTATCACTCAGCAAGTGGTTTTCAAGGAATGTGATTAGTTTCCCTCTGACTATACATTCCATGACTTTGTTGATGTGTGAAGTCAGAGAGATAGGCCTATTGTTTTTGGCATCTGCTCTGCTTCCCCCTTTATGGATTGGACATATTAATCCTTCCTTCAGTTTGCTTGGCAACCTACCATTTGCAAGAAAGCTCTGGATCTCCACCTTATCTATGGCTAGTAGAATATCTTCTTCACTAATGTTGATGCAATCCATCATAACTGCCTCGCTGGTTATAGGTGAGGCGGCAAAGAAATCCACTGGTTTGTTCACTTGTCTATGTTCCAACGGGGTGGTAAAGACACTTTTGAACTGGTCATTCAGTACCTCACTGATCCTGGTTGGACTATCTGTCAGGGAGCCATCCTTTTGGAAGAGGGGTCCTATCTTGTAGCATACTGAGGCTGTTTCATTTGCATAATGAAAGAAGGCCTTTGGGTTTGACTTAATGTTTTTTATAACCCAGGCTTCTTTGTCTGCTCTTTCCCTTACATAGGATTGTTGCGGGCTTTTTTCAATCTCCATCAGTGTTGTTTTTAGGCAGGACCTTTTGTTACTTTTGGAATGTTGATTGAGGCGATTTGTAACTTTTGTCTGTTGTCTCATGAGGATCTTCCTCTCCCTTGGAATCTTGTTCCTTTTTGTGTTGGCCTTGTGCTCTGGAACATATTTCTGGCATATGGTTTGCATAACAGATGTGAAATATTCTAGTTTCATGCCAATGTCTGAGAGACATTTCAGCCAAACTTGTCTGAGCATCTTTTTTTGGATTGATTTCCAGTCTGTTTTGTGGAAGTTCTGATTGGTGAGATTTTGGGTGCTTCCTTCAGGCTGTATGTCTCTGGCTACTTTTGGCCCATACATAGACACCTCTATTATGTTGTGATCCGAGACTAATATCAGCGTCACTTTCATATCATGAACGATGTTCATATTGTTTGTGAAGCAGAGATCCAAAATGTTATTCACCCTAGTTGGTCTGAGTACAACTTGCTCCATGAATAGGACATTGATGAGGTTGAGCAGGGCCTCCACCTGTGCTTGTTTGCGATGAGTCATTCCTGAGAGCATGAGGCCTTTGGGACATTTCACATTGGGGAAGTTGAAATCACCCATAAGAAATATGCTCACATGGTGTTCCGGTTTCATGAGGATTTATTTAATTCTTGTGAAACAATCTTCAAACTTGCCTATGTGGTTTGGAGCATCCGGTGAGCAATATGTATTGCATATGACTATATTGTGTTGTCATATGTATACAATTAGAGTGTCACATACTGAATTTGAATATAGCAGTAAGACTTAGGGTGTGAGGTCACCACGGATGTATACAGCAACTCCACTATAACTCCTTTCTCTTCTGTCTGTTTGCAGTATGGTATATTTTGGTATGTGTACTTCTACATCCTCTTATGAGTTTATGTTAATGCCCCACTACACATATGTGTATGTCCACATACAAATCCATGCTCATATACATATACACACAGATAGGCAAGTGTCTATTCTTACATACATATCTACATCCACACACATATATATATATGTATATACCTCACACTCACATATACAGACATAATTAAGCATGTTTAATTTTGTTCCTTTCGTTTTTGTATTTGAAAAATATGTTAGAAGGGAGAGGATTTTGTAAGTTTTCAACCTGTATAAATATACCAAAGCAATACAAATAAAAGTAAATAAATAATTATTAAATGATAGTCAGACGGTTATTAATGTTGTCAAGTGAGTATTTCAGATGTGAGCAAAAGTTACTAAGGATATGTGCAGTTATAATAGAAAAATATATAGGAGGGGTGAGATTTATGTAAGTGCGATGATAATTTTGAAATCATCATCATCATCATCATCATCGTTTAACGTCCGCTTTCCATGCTAGCATGGGTTGGACGATTTGACTGAGGACTGGTGCAACCGGATGGCTACACCAGGCTCCAATCTAATTTAGCAGATTTTCTACAGCTGGATGCCCTTCCTAACGCCAACCACTCAGAGAGTGTAGTGGGTGCTTTTACGTGTCACCCGCACGAAAACGGCCACGCTCGAAATGGTGTCTTTTATGTGCCACCCGCACAAGAGCCAGTCCAGGGGCACTGGCAACGATCTCGCTCGAAAACCCTACAAGGCCAGTCAGGCGGTACTAGCAACGGTCACGCTCAGGATGGTACATCTTATGTGCCACCCACACAAGAGCCAGTCCAGGGGCACTGGCAACGATTTCACTTGGCTTGCCGGGTCTTCTCACGCACAGCACATGTCCAAAGGTCTCGGTCAGTAGTCATCGCCTCGGTCAGGCCCAATGTTCGAAGGTCTTGCCTCACCACCTTAGCCCAGGTCTTCCTGGGCCTACCTCTTCCACGGGTTCCCTCAACTGTTAGGGAGTGGCACTTTTTCACGCAGCTATCCTCATTCATTCTCACCAAATTTACATATAAATGCATGCATGTACATGTACATATACACATACATAAGTGTAAATAAATAAGCAAATAGACAAGTAGGTGAATAGTTACATATTGAGTTGAATAGCATGTTTGTATATACGTATATATACCTACATACACATACGTATATTAATATTTACACACACATATATATACATTTACATATATAATTATGAATCATACAGATGATAATCAAAGAGGAAATTGCACATATAAACGCATGCATGTATACATATATAAACACACATATGCATACATGAGTGTAAATGAATAAGTAAATATATATATATAAAGGGTGTGTAAGATATTTGAGAGCAAATTTATATTCATAAAAAAACAGAAAATAATAATAGATAATAACTTTATTTATCAAAAAATGCTTTGAGGATAAGAATAAACTTTTTCTATAATGTTATTCAATAAAGCTACTTTCAGCTTCAACAACTGCTTCTATATGAGATCTAAATCATCTACATGCTTGTGTCATGTGGTCTTGGTTCATTTTGGACATTACTCTGACTATGACAGCTTTCAAAGAATCTTTGGTATTATGGGCGTGTTCCTTGACTGCTCTCTCAACAACACTCCACATGTAATAGTCCATTGGATTAAGATCTGGGGAATTAGGAGGCCAAATGTTAGGGGTTATGAGATCATGAAAATTTTCAGCCATCCATTCCTGTGTTATTTGAGCCATGGGTGACAGTGCAGAGTCTTACTGAAACACATATGGCCTTCCATTGCATATACTGTCTATCCAGGGCTTAATAATTATTTCCAGGACCTCAATGTAGGCAGCAGAGTTAACCCTAAGGCCTTGTGGAAAAAAGTAAGGAGGAATCACATGTCATTCGTTGCTGACCAGTGGCAGCTCGTATATAGGCACTTCGGAACTGCAGCACCCCCTATTTACACTTGATATTATCGGTAACATTCAATATAATGAGTCCTTTTTTCTTTAATTCTTTCTTTATACTTACACATTATTTAATCATTAAGCTTAATGTCAGTAGTCATCCCCTAGCTTATGAAAAAAATACAAAAAGCCTTGTATGAAACTGTGTACTTCACAGTTCCAGTGATGCGGTGTTTGGCTGTTGTGCACATGCTCACATATCTGAGATAGGAAGCTTCATGCTAGGGAGGGACAGCACTGTTGTTCACGCAGTGCCAGTGAAAGGAAGTGTTTCTTTTTGACTCCACGTGTGTTGTACTTAAAAACATGTTTATATTCTTGAATGTGATTAAGTGTAGAATTAGATTAGTATCCTGCTTCCAGCTTTAGTGTTGTAGCCAGGATTTGAAAAATAGGGCAGATTTTCCTCCCTTATTTTGTGATTTAGGGGTAATTAAAAAATGCGGCAATGACCCAAGAAAGGTATGTCCTCGAATACCTTATGCACCCTGTATGCAGCCTCCCAATTTGCAAGTCCTCAGTCAAACTGTCCAACCCATGCCAGCATGGAAAGCAGATGTTAAAAGACACTGCTGCTGCTGCTGCTGATGATGATGATGATGATGACATCTAGAATCCATAAGATTGGTACAAATGCAAATTCCCTCCATCCCTAAGGATCTTACCTGGTGAACATGCATCTGAAGCATAAAAAAGACTGCACTACAAAGACTGGCCTTTGGCATTCCCACCCACAAGTACTAACTATGAAGCTTAGATGGAATCTCTGATGTAGTGTTAGTCTCACATCTGGGATGAGTGCTGTTGCTACACATACAGACATCCTGAATTACATTAATATAAAGACCACCCAACTGATTAGCTTAAAATTACTCACCTACACACATCAACCTTTAATCCACAGATTGTTACCTCCTTACTTTACCATTCATCCTAGTACTACTATGACCTATGCACCTCAGAACTGTCTGACCTCATGCCAGCTCCATTCACTCATCTCTCTTCTCAGCACCAATATTGTGACCCTCAACTGCTAATCTTTACATCCAGTTCTTCCTCCTCAGAACAGTACCCCTTTGAAATTTTTTCCCTGCTCCTATTCTGACTGCAACTATCTATTTGCAGCTATTCAAGAGAGATATTAACTTCATGATTCTCACCTGTATTAGAGAGTCTGTGAAGACCAAGGAAACAGTCCCTAGGATGATAATACATTCATATTGATTAATCCTTTTGATAAGCTCTGTTATATAATCTTTTATTCTGAATGATTTTAAATGTAAACAATTGATAAATAAGATAAACACTTAAAGAATACAAACATGAAATTAAATTGATAAGCGTTAATCACTAATAATACTCTAAAACTGATACATAAAAACAAAATCCATACACATTAAAAACTGTGACAATTTCCAGTTGAAAGTAAGAGAAAAACTAATACTACTGCAATCCAATAGTATGTTGGGCTGTATCTAGATTAATAAGTTTTGCAAAACACAGCTGTATTGAATGCCGTGGGTGGCAGTCACAAACAATTGTCATGAAAAACAAAATGTACGTGCATCTTATGAAAGTTATAGGTATAAAAATCAACTTGAACCACATTCCTGGCATTCGTAATTTAGACGCATCAAGTATGACCTGATTATCAGCAGTGCAGAGAGAACAAGCTATCAGCAGTGTGCTCTGGTTGCTGCAAAAGCTTACAATGTCCATGTCAGCACCATCTATCGCCTGCAACAGCGATACAACACCAACAGCACTGCATACCGTGCTCACAGCGGGCGCCCCTGGGTGACCAAGCCCAAGTAGGACCACTTCATCCACCTGCAACACCTCTGTGATCGCTTCATACCAGCCAACATGACATCTCATGAGACCATTGGCACTGGATAGTGACCCATCAGCAATGACACAGTACGATGTCAAATGGCCACAACAACCTGCATTGCTATTGTCCTGCTTGAGGGCCTGTCTTCACCACCAACCACCATCAGGCATGACTACAGTGGGCTACACAGCACCAACATTGGCGGCATCAACAATGAAGGTCGATAGTCTTCTCTGACGAGAACCAGTACTGTGTTTCCACCTCGGATGGCAGAGTGATGGTGTGACATAGGAGGAGTCAATGCTACAGAGATGCATGTGTCACGAAGAGAAACATGTGGGGTGGCCAAAGCATCATGGTTTGGAGTGCTATAAGCTTGAATCAGAGAATTGGACCCCATGTGTTCCAAAATTATGGTGCAGGCAGAGGGAATGGCATCACAGCGCAGTGCTACATTGACCAGATCCTAAGACCTCACATCATGTCCTTCTTCATGCATCACCATAGCCACATGTTCCAGCAGGACAATGCTCCCTCCCACAGGGCCAGGGTCACCATGGACTTCTTGCATCAGCATAACATCAGAACCAAGCCATGGCTGGCTCGCAGCCCAGATTTGAACCCAATTGAACACCTGTGGGATGAAATCCAGAGACAGCTAAACTAGGTGGTCCCAAGGTCAACAACTCATGTGGAACTGGAAGCAGCTTTTCTCAGTGTGTGGGCACAGATGCCAATGGCAGAAATTCAAAAGATAGTCCTCATGGGAACTGCCCATATCCTACATAAAATACTGTCTATGTAATCTCAAATTTTAAAACAAATTTTAATTTTCTTATGTTTCCTTAAACATTCTCTAGAACAATACTATGTACAAAATCAAATATATGACACCCTAGGCATAACACCAACTTGAACTTCTAACTTGAGGTCTCTGGGTGAGACTTGGAGTCAACTTGTACAAATACAAAGCAAAAGTCAAACAAATAATAATAATAATAATAATAATAATAATAATAATTGATGAAGAAAATGGAAGATAGATTTAGCACTAGTCTTTATTTAGTATGACGACCATTTCAACCCATCCTGAAACTGTCCGTTATGGGTTGGATTTTGTGCATCTAATTGTGTTACATCAATCTGTGCAGTTTGTGTCACAACAGGTACATGCATAAAGAAGGGAATGTGTCCTACTAGATGTACTAAGATGTCCTAAGCATGTTCTTGTCTGCTGTATTTTGGTAAACCTACTCTATAGTAAGACACCTGTTTCAGCTTCTCTGTTTCTCTGTCATGCTCTAGCTTTTCATTGTCTGATACCAGATCACTTCCTCCAAAATTCTTTGCCTTGCAAGTTACTTGGTAACCCTGCCAGTTCTGGAATCATGTTAAAAGCATCCAGTCCACACAGTAAAGTGATCAGCATTTGGAAGGACATCCAGCTGTAAAAATTATACTAAAACTGACCTTGCCTGTGCTAGTGCCATGTAAAAAAAAAAAGAAAAACTGTTCACTCTGCAGGGTGGCTGATGTTAGGAAGGGCATCCACCCATAAAAACCAAGCCAACACAGACACAGTAGCCTGGGCTAGTCTTCTATCTGGCCAGCTCCTGTCAACTGTCCCACCCATGCATGCATGAAAGATAGATGTTAAACGATGATGATGATGATGATGATGATGATGATACATTTACATGTGTGTGTGTGTGTGTGTGTGTGTGTGTGTGTGTGTGTGTGTATATATGTGTGTGTGTGTGTATAATGTATGTATATATATATATATATATATATATATATATATTCTTCCCTTCCTTTACTATATGATCACTGTCCGGTGTATGCATTGTCGTTCTTTTTCAGCTGACCGCCTTTGAGGTCAGTCGCATCTGTACTGTCTCGCCACCTGATCAGTTAAGATTTTTCCATTTCTTTTTTCCTTGTTCTATCTGCTAGTCGAAAGACTGTTTGTTTTGTTTTATTTTTTGTATAGCCAAAAGGCTTTTGTCCATTGTATATGTATAATTCTATTTCTTATGTTACGTTCGACCAATAGTCGAAAGATTATTTCTGTTTATTTCCTTGTGTTTGTATATGTACACTCGTTTGCCTTTCTCAGGGGCTTAATGCCTTCAGCTTAAGCCCTTGGACCAACTGGCTTCAAGTAGTATCAAAGAGGATTGGAAGAAACTACGTCGACGTTCCAGACTCCAACTGAAGAAGCAAGTGGTTGCGAATGATCCATGTATCTTGTTTTGTCCTGTTTGCCGTTGTTGTGCTATCGTCCTTTTCCTGCTTGTTATGTTTTGATGATTTCCCTTTGTTTTTTACCTTTGGTGTGTGTGTGTGTGTGTGTGTGTGTGTGTGTGTGTGTGAGTCATCTAAGGAATCATATGTCAAGGGAAAGATGCACTTGTATATCTGTCAGTAGAGAGGGTATGTTATCCAAAATGTATAGTATTAAATATCCATCACAGCTGGTCTTACCAATAGGCAATGCATAAAGAATACAATGGAGTGTTAGGTAACAAACTGATTATATAATTTATGCTCATCAGAGTTAGCCAATATGGAAGCAATCCCTTCACTATATTCACTAACTCTGATGAGCGTAAATTATATAATCAGTTCGTTATCGAACACACCATTATATTCTTTATATGAAACCGACTGATAAGATCAGCCATGATAGGTATTTAATATTATACATTTCAGATAGTGTGTGTGTGTGTAGATGTCTGTATGAGTTAGAGGTTAAGAAACCATCTAAGGGATATAAAATATCCAATATACTAGTGGATGTGTACCTACATATTTATAACCAAGTGTTTACTATTGCATGGCAATATTGCAATTGAATACTAGGTATAGGTGGGGGTAAATTAGACATTTACCCAGGATTTATAAGGCCAATAAGAAAATGGAGAGGATATACAATTGACAAACATCAACCAGTAAACTTTCAATTATATCTATTTATTAATTGATCGCAAACATATGTGTAAGAGATACAAGTAAATGAATGAAAGAAGCCAATAAGTTCGTAAACAGATATATATATATATATATAAATGAATAATAATATATGAGTGTACAGAGACTAATATCTACACTCATCTATTATTATTCATTTATTTCTATACTTATATCTGTTTACTTATTACCTTATTTCATTTGTTTACATGTATCACTTACATATATGTTTCTATTCAATTAATGATTAGATATAATTCAATGTTCAGTGGCTAATGCTTGTCGATTGTATATCCTCTGCATTTTTTTATTTGCCTTATATGTGTGTGTGTGTGTGTGTGTGTGTGTGTGTGTGTGTGTGTGTGTGTATTATAAATATATATATATATATATATATATATACACAAAAATATATACATATACACACACACATTTATATATATATATATATGTTTGTGTGTGTATATGTATACATATATACATATATACAAAAATCTACACACATATATATGTACAAATATACATACATACATACACACACATACAGTACATGTGTGTGTGTGTGTTTGTGGTGTGTTTGTCTCTCTTGACTGTTTGATAACTGGTACTGGTTTGCTTATGTCCTTGTAATATGGTGGTTTAACAACAACAACAAAAATAAGATCATGCCCCAGCATGATCACAGTCCAATAACTAAAACAAATAAAGTGTAAAAGGTAACATTCCACAAACTTGTCAAATGCGTAAACTCTCATTTCTGTTACCGATTTAAACATTTAATCTCACGTTTAAACACTGCTGTGTTTCTTTCAACTTTTTTCTAAAAACCTAACGAATTTGACCAGCATGATGTACTGCTGCCGGTTCTCCCTCTCCCTCCCTATTGTATTCTATCTCTCTCTCTCTCTCTCTGAATCACCACTTCTTCCACCATTTCCTCTTCGACTCGTGTGCGAACCCAAACATATAACCAGCTCGCTTTCCAACTCCACCACCATTTCGTATTGGAATCTCTATGCTAATAGAACCCACGACGAAGCTCCATTAGCCCGTCAGGATTGGCACTCTCAATGTCGGCATGCTGAAAGGTAGGTCTGGTGAGATTGTTGAGATGCTTGAACGGCGACGCGTAGATCTGTGCTGCATCCAAGAAGTAAGATGGAGAGGAGGTTCTGCGAGGTTCCTCACAGGCAAAGAACACAGGTACAAGTTTTTCTGGGCAGGGAACACTGACGGAGTCGGGGGCGTAGGAATACTTCTAGCGGAGAAATGGGTTGATAAGGTAATCGAGGTAGTTAGAGTATGTGACAGAGTACTTAAGATTAGACTAGTGCTTCATCATAGGCTAGCTACTGTCATCTCAGCCTATGCCCCTCAACCGGGGCTCCCGGATGGGCTGAAAGACCAATTCTATGACACCCTCTTGCAAACTACCTCGTCGACAAGAGATAGAGACCTTCTCTTTGTGGCTGGTGACTTCAATGGTCATGTCAGGCTTCCATGGCATACATGGAGGCTATGGCTTCGGTTCCCGCAATGAGGAGGGAACCAGACTGCTGGAGTTCTGTGATGCAACCGATCTTATGGTTTGCAATACCAACTTCAGGAAACCTGCCTGTCACCTAGTCACCTACCAATCCGGCAGACACTCTAGCCAAATCGACTACATCCTCGCCAGAACTAGAGAAAGAGGGAGGCTTATAAATGCCAAAACCCTCCCTGGCGAAGAATGTACACCCCAACACAGATTAGTAGTTAGCGACTTTGAGATCAAGGCAATATGGGTGCCCAGAAGTAGACCGGCCTGGGGGAGAAGGGTATGGAAACTTAAAGACCCTGCAAATGGACAGAGATTTAGAGACAAGTTACTTGAAGCATTTGACGAAATAGAAGGGGATATAGCATCATACAACGTGGAAGACAATTGGAGATTTCTGCGAGACAACCTGTTGAGAGCCACAGACCAGATCTGTGGCTGGTGTAAAGTCCCCTCTCGACCCAGAGTAACGTGGTGGTGGAACAAGGATGTAGACGGGGCTATTAGACAAAAGAAACAGGCTTGGAAGGACTGGAAGAACGGTGGTTGCAGGGAATTGTACCAATCTGCCAGAAGGGAAACTAGGCGACAGGTTTATTTAGCCAGAGGGGAAGCAGATAAGAAAAGATTTGCCCATGTTCTGCGCCGTAAGGACCAAAGACTCAAGGTATTTCGTGTTGCAAGACAGTGTAGGAGAGAGAATAGTGATGTTGTAGGAGAGAAATGTGTTCGCATGGATGATGGTACGCTTGCACTAAATGAGGCTGCAAAGAAAGAGGTCTGGAGATGCCACTACGATAGATTGCTTAATAAAGAGAATGAATAGGAGAAAGAGAGCCTGCCGTATGTCGACCCAACAGAGGGACCAGCTATCCGAGTTGACAGTACCAGGGTACATAAATCAATTAAGAGTATGAAGACAGGGAAAGCCCCCAGCCCATCAGGAATCACTGCAGAGATGCTCAAAATATCTGGCAGTGTTGGCTACAGCCTAGTCACCCGTATTACGAACCAGGTGATACACGAAGGAGTCATACCCAATGACTGGTGTAGCAGCACCATAGTCAACTGCTACAAAGGTAAAGGTGACGCTTTAGATACTAATAATTACAGAGGCATCAAGCTGTTAGATCAGGTTATGAAAGTTACGGAGAGGGTCATAGCCCAACTAATTAGGGAGCAAATCAATTTAGATGAGATGCAGTTTGGGTTCGTGCCAGGTAAAAGCACCACTGATGCCATATTTCTAGTGAGACAGCTGCAAGAGAAATATCTAGCCAAGGATAAACCTCTGTACCTGGCCTTCGTTGACATGGAGAAAGCCTTTGACAGGGTCCCCCGATCCCTTATCTGGTGGTCAATGAGGAAACTTGGGATAGAAGAATGGTTAGTGAGAGCTGTGCGAGCCATGTACAGAGATGCTGTCAGTAAGGTGAAGGTTGGAAATGAGTACAGTAATGAATTCCGGGTAGAGGTAGGGGTCCACCAAGGTTCCTTCCTCAGCCCCCTCCTATTTATCATAGTTCTCCAGGCGATCACAGAGGAATTCAAGACAGGTTGCCCCTGGGAGCTCCTCTATGCTGATGACCTTGCACTAATTGCGCAGTCACTATCAGAACTAGAGGAGAAGTTTAAGGTGTGGAAGCAAGGACTAGAATCGAAGGGCCTTAGAGTCAACCTAGCTAAAACCAAAATCCTAATAAGTAGGAAGGTAGATAAAACACAAACCCCTTCAGGTAGATGGCCCTGCTCAGTATGCAGTAAAGGAGTAGGTAGTAACTCTATAAGATGTACCCGGTGCAAGCTATGGACACATAAGAGGTGCAGCAATATCAAAGGCAGATTAATTACAAAGTTAGTTTTTGTATGTGGCAGATGTTCAGGTGCAATAAACACTGTAAACAAACAGGAAACAACTTCTATCTCATTCCAGGGAGAAAAACTAGAGGTAGTTGATAGCTTCCGCTATCTGGGTGACCAAGTTAGTAGTGGGGGTGGGTGCGCTGAAAGTGTAACTGCTAGAATAAGAATAGCCTGGGCCAAGTTTAGAGAGCTCTTACCTCTGCTGGCGACAAAGGGACTCTCACTCAGGGTAAAAGGCAGACTGTATGACGCATGTGTATGAACAGCCATGCTACATGGCAGTGAAACATGAGCTGTGACTGCTGAGGACATGCATAAGCTCGCAAGGAATGAAGCCAGTATTCTCCGCTGGATGTGTAATGTAAATGTGCATACCCGTCAGAGTGTAAGTATCTTGAGAGAAAAGCTGAACATAAGAAGCGTCAGTAGTGGTGTGCAAGAGAGACGATTGCGCTGGTTTGGACATGTGGTGAGAATGAATGAGGATAGCTGCGTGAAAAAGTGCCACTCCCTAACAGTTGAGGGAACCCGTGGAAGAGGTAGGCCCAGGAAGACCTGGGCTGAGGTGGTGAGGCAAGACCTTCGAACATTGGGCCTCACCGAGGCGATGACTACTGACCGAGACCTTTGGAAATGTGCTGTGCGTGAGAAGACCTGGCAAGCCAAGTGAGATCGTTGCCAGTGCCCCTGGACTGGCTCTTGTGCGGGTGGCACATAAAAGACACCATTTCGAGCGTGGCCGTTTTCGTGCGGGTGACACGTAAAAGCACCCACTACACTCTCTGAGTGGTTGGCGTTAGGATGGGCATCCAGCTGTAGACACTCTGCCAAATTAGATTGGAGCCTGGTGTAGCCATCCAGTTGCACCAGTCCTCAGTCAAATCGTCCAACCCATACTAGCATGGAAAGCGGACGTTAAACGATGATGATGATGATGATGATACATTTGCATGTTTGAGTTCTGTTATTCCTCCTTGTATCACCAAACTTCTCTTTCTCTCTCTCTCTCTACACACACAAATTATTAAGTTGGCTATTTGCAATTCTGAACCTAAAGGTAACAAGTATAGTAGTCACTAAAGTGATGGAGGACGCTAGCAAGCACTGACAGTGCTAGAAATAAAGAGTCGAAACAACTCTTAGCCACATGAGAGCACTTCCTTAATGACTGGCAAAGGAAACAGGCTCCCTCCCTGCAACAAGAGAGATGGAATCATATCAGTGCTGATTTCAGATTTAATTCATCTTCATGAGTGAATGAAAATTTTCAGGATCCATTAAAATCACAGTATTTTAATAGCAAAATCACCAAGGTAGAGTTTTGGTTAGCATACCTGTGCACTAACAGTTTGTATGGACACTCACGTACTTACTAAAGTAAATACAGATTTGTTCTTTCAGTTATGGATGCATTCATGAGTATAGACCAAATACAGAGTGAATATGTAAAGGCACACTACAATATACTCTGGCATGCAGTCCACAGTCCATTGCTGGCTCAAAATCCAATGCATACGAAGGTTCTAAATGAGGTGTAGTAAGAATAATAACACATGTTTTAGGCATGTTTTTTTATAGACAGACAACTCAATCACAGACGTTTTAGGCATGTTTTTTATTGATGAACAAATCAATAACAAGGGTGTATCATGGGCAGATCAACCTAATCCTTTGATGGTTTCTGTTTAATTATTAATGCAATATATAAATGCATTGTTAAGGATGAGGATAATTTGGGTCAATGACTTTATATACAACACCACTCCTCAAACATTTAATCATATATTAAAAAAATCCATGGTCTACAAACACATTAAAAAAATGATAATAGTACATATACATAAAATCACAGAAGGTAAAATATAGATTCTAATAAAATACAAATAGAATGGGCTGTGATTGCTGAGGACATGCGTAAGCTCGAAAGGAATGAAGCCAGTATGCTTCAATCGATGTGTAATATCAGTGTGCATACTCGACAGAGTGTAAGTACCTTGAGAGAAAAGTTGGACCTAAGAAGCATCAGCTGTGGTGTGCAAGAGAGACGATTGTGCTGGTATGGTCACGTGGTGAGAATGGATGAGGATAGCTGTGTGAAAAAGTGCCACAGCCTAGCGGCTGAGGGAACCTGTGGTAGAGGTAGACCCAGGAAGACCTGGGCTGAGGTGGTGAAGCACGACCTTCGAACTTTAAGCCTCACCAAGGCAATGACCAGTGACTGGGACCTTTGGAAATATGCAGTACGTGAGAAGACCCGGCAAGGCAAGTGAGAGCATAATCTGTGACCTCTGTCTGAAGTGTAGACAGTTCACTAATTCGTATCTTTACTTCATTGGACACTAAAAACCCTGCTTCTAAAAAATTCTGTGATAATAACGGAATAACAGAATTTTTTAGAAATTTCTGTCAGCTTGCTTTGAGACGTGTGCTTATAGGAATGAATTATATGTGCTTATTGACTATTCAAAGTCTATTCTCGGCATATTTAGCATTGGAATGTTTTTTCTTTTGCCTTTCTTTATAAGTTGCTTATAATTTTCACCTTAAAAGGTATTTTTAATATGCTGGCCACTGATAAAATTTTTTGAAAATTTTATCCTATATTAGATGAGATATATATACACACACACACATATATATATATATATATATATGATTAATTAAAAGAACAGAGGAAAAGGAAAAGAAAAAACAAAAAGGTGTAGCACAGGCAATGTATTAATACGACGCTCAGAGAAAGAAAAGAGTAGTTGTTTTACGTTTCAAGTATAGTTTTTCTTCAGAACCAGGCAAAACAGGAATGTCCAAAGGGAAGAAGGAAGAGGAGGAAAAAAAATCGCCAAAAATCTGCAAGGTTGTTATGTAAGGCTGGAACAATGCAAGAAGGTACAACGTAAACAACAAAAGGAAAAGAAAACATGACAAAGTTGCAAAACTACTGCTTCTCCAACTACATTTTTTTCCAAATGTCCTTGACATATACAAATACAAGGTAATACTGCCACTTTGTCTATAGAGAGGGAGTCTAGATCTGCTAACATGAAGAGACACGCAGGCATATTTAAACTTAATGTAATCTAATCTTTCTTTAACATGTCTTACCCTCTCTCTATTTTTTATATTTTTTTACAGTTTATATTTTTATGTTTATGATTATTTCGTTATGGTTATCAAATATTTAAGGACAATTGTACCTAGCCCCATTCACTGGTTGTAGCCAGGATACAACAGGTAAACAACAGCATGCCTGCAAGAACTCAATATGTTTAACAGTACACTACTTTATGTATGTATGTACCTGATGTGACCCAGACTGTAATGATTGATCCGACAGAATTGGATGCACAACATCCCACCCATAAAGAACAGCTGCAGAAAGGGTCAAAATGATCATCATACTGAATAAAAGACTAGTACCAAATCTGTCTTCTGTTTTCTTCATCAGTTATTATTATGTTGTTTTTTTTCTTCTTTCTTCAAATTTTCTTCCATTTCTCGCCGAGTGTTTTCCGTACACCTGGGGCAGAGAAACTCATTGTATGCATTCCCAGTTTACACATGCAAATTCACAGATAAAATAAGTATTTTTAAAAAAAGATTTTTTTTTAATTAATGAATGGATGTTGTTTTCACAGCAATAATGCTCTTCTCAGTACATGAGTCGTTCCAGTTAGCACGATTTTTTGCACTTCTTGTAGGGATGGTAAGCCTGGTATCATTTTCAAATAGGTTTCAGTACCTTTTTTCATCATTCCTAGAGATCCTACAATCACTGGTACAGTAGTCACCTAGAGGTGCCACATTTTTCGATGTTGTTGTTATTATTATTATTATTATTATTATTCAGGTCACTGCCTGGAATCGAACTCAGAATCTTGGGGTTTAGTAGCCTGCACTCTTAACCACTACGCCATATGCCTGTGGGCATATGGCACAGTGTTAAGAACGCAGGCTACTAAACCCCAAGATTCCGAGTTCGATTCCAGGCAGTGACCTGAATAATAATAATAATAATAATAATAATAATAATAACATCGAAAAATACCTTAGGAATGAGAACCCAGGTTCGAAATTTCCCAAAGACACCTGATGAAGGCTGGAGGGTATATCAGCCAAAACGTGTTGACAACAAACAAGAGGAGGACAAATATCTGTATGATGCTTTAATTTAATTTAAAATGATTTCATAAACAGAAATTATATTCCATATTTTGGGAGATTGTGAGTCAAGAGAGATAAAAATCTCATTAACAAGTAACATTGTATAAGCACATACCTGCAAATGCTGTCCAGTCAAAAAGACAGGACCTACAAATAAATGATACAGAGAACTAAACTTTTAACCACTCACACTCATACATGTACACACGTATACATATACACACACGTCCTCTCTAATGCACATGTTCACAACACCAACTACAGTACACAAACTTGCATATGCACACACACACACACCAGAATGCACACACACACATCAGAATGTACATTCATGCATACAAATGCACCTGCACGCACACACACACATACTCTCATATTCTCTCTCTCTTCCCTTTTTACATACATTCCCACTGATATGCATAAATATTGAATCTAAAACTAAAAGACAGACAAACCAGAAGCTGACTTGGAGTAGAGAGAGAGCATGTCACTGAAGGGATCATAAATGGCAAGAAAAAGACTTTGAGAAACACAACTGGCTGTCTGATTAACTGAATGATTAATCAAACAATCAAATGGTTAACTTGTTAAATGGTTAAGTAAATGACGAATAATAAAGATATAAAATTGAACCAGCACATGTATTTATTACTGGCCTAGTAAAACCCTCCTGAAACACAACAAAACCTGTTTCAACACACAAGTTTATATTTGGAACCTTGCAAACCGAGCAAAAAAAAATTATCTGCCATCGGTTATCATGTAAACCAGTTCTACCTGTTTTATGCTCAGGCCAAATAAGTAACTAAACAAGTAACACCATTCTATGGTTTCATCTTTGTATGTGAAGTGTGTCTACAACAGGGAATGAACTCAACTTGGACTCAACAGATATTCATTAAACCTACAACTGGAGTTGGTGTCTGATCAAGACATTTGTGTCTAACATTACTAACCTTACCTTATTTCTGAAACAGAGAGACCCAAGCAAGAAAGCTCCTTGCTAAGTGTAAGGATCATCTAAGGTGGCTTATATCAATCCTTCTCATCATCATCATCATCATCTTTGTTTAATGTCCACTTTCTATGCTGGCATGGGTTGGATGGTTTGACATGGAGCTGGCCAGCTGGGAGCTGTCCAGACTCCAACTGTCTGTTGTGGTATGGATTGTATGGCTGGATGCCCTTCCTAATGCCAACCACTTAACAGAGTGTGCTGGGTGCTTTTTATATGCCACTGGTATGGGTGCATTTATGCAGCACTGGCACAGGTGCATTTATACAGTACCAGCATGGGTGCGCTTACACAGCACCGGCACAAGTACTTTTTATGTGGCACCGGCACCTGAAAGGACAAACCTGTATGTGTGGAAGACAGCGATTTTACTTAGCTTGACATGTTTTATCAAGTACAGTAAATCACCACATGTCCCAGTCCCTTGTCATTTCCTCAAAGAGGCCTGGCACCAGAAAAAGATCCTTTCTCACCACTTCATTCCATGTTTTCCTGGGTCTACCCCTTCCACAGGTACCCTCCACAATTAGAGCTCAGCACATTTTTACACAACTGTCCTCATCCATATGCATCACATGACAAAACCAGCACAGCCTTCTTTCTTGCACACACCATGCAACACCTCTTATACCAAATTTTCTTCTTAAATCATTTACACTCTGCTTTTGTTACCATATTTCTGTTGAAATGTGCTATCTGTGTTTCAATTAATTTTTGGTGGCATGTAAAAAGCACCTTTTGAGTGTTGGGCATCACAGTGGTAATGACAAATGGTTGAGACCTCTCGCAATATGCTGTGCTTGAGAAGAAGACCCATCCAGCCAAATGAAATCATAGTCGTAGCAGATACTGGTGTCTCACAACTGGCACCCATGCCGGTTGTGCATAAAAGCACCCATTTAATTCTTTATTGCCCACAAGGGGCTAAACATAGAGGGGACAAACAAGGACAGACAAAGGGACTAAGTTGATTACATCGACTCCAGTGCATAACTGGTACTTATTTAATCAACCCTGAAAGGATGACAGGCACAGTTAACCTCGGCAGAATTTGAACTCAGAACGTAGCAGCAGACGAAATACCGTTAAGCATTTAGCATTTCGCCCGGCGTGCTAACAATTCTACCAGTTTGCCGCCTTAAAGCACCCATTACACTCTTGGATTGGTTGGCATTAGGAAGGGCCAAATCAGAAAGTGTGAAGATGGTTGTGTCTGATAGGACCCTAGTGAGGGAGTACTTGAGGACTCCCATAACCCCTCCAGAAATAGTGGGAGGAAAAGATGGCTGGCTGACCAGATGCATTTTTCCCACTGGCAAACGGCTACAGATTTGTAATGGAAGTAGTTTAGTCAATTGAATTGACCTTATTCTATAACTGGTACTTGTTTTATCAGCCCCAAGAACATGAAGGACTAAGTCAGCATTATAGGATTTGAATTCACAATAGAGAGGATGGCACTAAATAATTGTAGGATTTTACAAACACACACAGACACATGCACACATATGTACACGTACACACACCACCACCACACCATATGCACATACATTGACAGATAGGTAAATAAAGAGATAGATAGATAGAGAGAGAGAGAGATTGATAGCTAAGTAGGTAGACACATATACATAAACCTACACATACACACACACACACACTACTCACATACACACAGGCAGACTGATGGACAAACAGACTGACTGCAACCATTGGTATCATCAGAGAGAAAACTAACAAGGCAGAATTGATAACCGAGTGGTTCTCACTACATTCAACTTTTCCCTCATTAGCCCTTAACCCTATTTCTTTCCCTTTCCCCTATACCATCCATACTCCCTCACCCCATAGCATTAACTCTGTTTTTCATTCCACTGTCTCTCTCTCTCTCTCTCTCACACACACACACACACACAACACTAAAACTGTTTATTTTATCCTATTCCACCCTCTCTTATGACATTGGCTAAAGTCATCACTCTTTTATTCTCTGCCCATTTAAGGAATCACTCTGCAGGATCTTTAGTTTTGCAGGTTGTAATGCAACTTTGTTTACTCTGGTGTCATAACAACTGCATCTAATGCCTTTCGTAAAGCAGTTGGGATTAGATAAGGCATCCAATTGCCAAAACCATGCCAAAACAGAGAAATAGGAATAAAATGCAAGACTCATATTCACCAGATTTTGTTGAACCAACCAACCCACCCATGGTAGTATGGAAAGCGGATGTAAAATGATGATGATGGTGATGGTAGTGGTGGTAATGGTGGTTGTCATGGAGTGGTAGTGATTTAGTCAGATATCGTATTTCTAACAATAAACAGGAATGAGGTTATTAATAATGTGCAAGTGCTTGCTTCAGTGTAGTAAACAGGTCCTTACAAATCCTGTCTATAGAGCATGACAACACAGCAAGTAAAATCTTAACAAATGACATTTCAGTTAGTACCACAACTTAGCAAGCACTAACATTCACACACACACACACACATCTATACACATACACACACACACACATTATATATATATATATATATTTTTTATAATCTTTTTTATAATTTATTAATTTTATTACTAATTGATGATTCCCTGCCCTGCATATCTATATATATATATATATATATATATACATTCCAGGGTGAAAAACTAGAGGTAGTCAATAGCTTCCACTATCTGGGCGACCAGGTTAGTAGTGGGGGTGGGTGCGCTGAAAGTGTAGCTGCTAGAATAAGAATAGCCTGGGCAAAGTTTAGAGAGCTCTTACCCCTGCTGGCGACAAAGGGACTCTCACTCAGAGTAAAAGGCAGACTGTATGACGCATGCGTACGAACAGCCATGCTACATGGCAGTGAAACATGGGCTGTAACTGCTGAGGACATACGTAAGCTCGCAAGGAATGAAGCCAGTATGCTCCATTGGATGTGTAATGTCAATGTGAATACCCGTCAGAGTGTAAGTATCTTGAGAGAAAAGCTGAACATTAGAAGCATCAGTTGTGGTGTGCAAGAGAGACGATTGCGCTGGTATGGACATGTGGTGAGAATGGATGAGGATAGCTGCGTGAAAAAGTGCCACACCCTAACAGTTGAGGGAACCCGTGGAAGAGGTAGGCCCAGGAAGACCTGGGCTGAGGTGGTGAGGCAAGACCTTCGTACATTGGGCCTCACCGAGGCGATGACTACTGACCGAGACCTTTGGAAATGTGCTGTGCGTGAGAAGACCCGGCAAGCCAAGTAAGATCGTTGCCAGTGCCCCTGGACTGGTTCTTGTGCGGGTGGCACATGAGATGCACCATTTTGAGCGTGGCCGTTGCCAGTACCGCCTGACTGGCTCCCGTAGGATTTTCGAGCGAGATAGTTGCCAGTGCCCCTGGACTGGCTTGTGCGGGTGGCACATAAAAGACACCATTTCGAGCGTGGCCGTTTTCGTGCGGGTAACACGTAAAAGCACCCACTACACTCTCTGAGTGGTTGGCGTTAGGAAGGGCATCCAGCTGTAGAAACTCTGCCAAATTAGATTGGAGCCTGGTGTTGCCATCCGGTTTCACCAGTCCTCAGTCAAATCGTCCAACCCATGCTAGCATGGAAAGCGGACGTTAAACGATGATGATGATGATGATGATGATACACACATATACACATATATGTGTGAGAGTATTGTAGTTCGCTTGAAGCATTGTGTATTGTTTGCAAAGAATAAAAACTTTTGAAGCATTGTGTATTGTTTGTAAAGAATAAAAATTATAGTGCAACAACGCACTATAATACAATGGGCTACATATATGTTGTAATTTAGTCATCCATAGTCTGATATGATATTTCGGACTAGCATATATAATGAATGGGAGATCAAGGCTAATCAGCTGAATAATAAACATTATGTACAGGACATGCCTACTAACAGATTTTAATCCTTTGGACAATAATTCAAACATTTTTAGAAGTTAGTTAAGTGTTAGGATTTGAGATTAAAAATACAGAAACTGTTGGACGAAAAAAGTTTCGACAGACTTGGATTAATGAATAAAGAAAAATCATACAATCACTATTGCACATACTTTGTATAATACAGTTTCCATGCAAACCAAGCTCAAAGACTGATTTTTATTTATTATATGTTCTTTCAGTGAAGGTGTATGGCTCAGTGGTTAGAGCGTTGAGCTTATGATCGTAAGGTTGTGAGTTTGAATCCTGGACCGGGCTGTGTGTTGTGTTCTTGAGCAAGACACTTTATTTCACGTTGCTCCAGTTCACTCAGCTGTAGAAGTGAGTTGCGATGTCACAGGTACCAAGCTGTATCAGCCTTTGCCTTTCCCTTGGATAACACTGGTGGTGTGGAGAGGGGAGGCCAGTATGCATGGGCGACTGCTGGTCTTCCATAAACAACCTTGCCCAGACATGTGCCTGGGAGGGTAACTTTCTAGGTGCAATCCCATGGTCAGTCATGATCGAAGGGAGTCTCAGCATGTTCTTTCATAAATGCTATATATTTATATTGTCATTTGATATCTCTTTCTAAATCCTTCTGTCTAACTAAAATTTTGTCTCTATAATTAAAGACTTGTTTATTTTATTTTTTAATTTTTTTTACTCACTTCAGTCATTGAACTACAACCATGCTGGGGTATTTCCCTGAAAGGTTTTAGCCAAAGAAATCGATCCAAGTGCTTATGTTTTTTTTTAAGTCTGGTACTTATATTATTGCTCCTTGTCAAATGGTGGCAGGGGATGTCAAACATCCACTCATTGCAAATAGCTGACAGGTGGCTGAAGGTTTAATATTCTATTCTAGGAGAATTTTCCATTAAGATAATTAAAAAATGCTTCTCAAAGGTAACAAACAGATTCTAGACTAAAATGTTGTTGAAATAGATATTTCAATAAAGACCATCATAGACTCTTCATCAAAAGGGTCTATGAAACATTAATTTAATTAATAATGATTTCATAAACTGGCTAGGAATCTTAGTCCCCATGTCTACTCCATCATAGTAACAGAAGTTAGAAACTGTAAGGCTAACAACTTCAAAAATAAACAAGCAATCTCATTTCAGTATGGCAACCAAGATGTGTATGTGAATCAGCAGTGACGAAAAAATTGATTGCAGTGAAAAAAAGGACAGTCTTCTACAAAGTAAAATAAGTTACCTGGTGCAGCAATGTACAAAAGTATTTTCAAAAACAGCTGGAAAGAAATTTATCTTATTGAAGCTGTAAACGGTGACCCTCACCATTTCCCTATCCTTTGTTGAACAAAGTTATTCTGTGTTACCAAGGACCTGCAGATGTAAAAAAATCATTGTGTACATGACAAACATAAAAAGCTAATATGGACTCTTTAATGAAACAACATGCAGTCAGTATGAATCCTAATTGCACTTCCTATAAAACCTGCTCTGCTAGGAAATTTGACAGTATCTCACTATTTTTTATAATTTCTCACTACTTTTTCTAACTCCAGGTTCGAATTCTTTGGATAGTGTGTAATATTGAGAGTTCACGTATAGCTTCTATGTTTTTGTTTATGTTTTTTATCATGTTCCACATCTTGAATACTTCAATTTCGATGTCTTTACTTTGACAATTTCGCCACTTTTCTAGGGACAATATTTTGGTCAGAAGGTACTACAATGTTTATGTGTAAGCAGATGTTTCTTTTCCAATCCTCCATTATTATATCTAGGGAATTAGCTTTTATTTCGTTTTTTTTTTTTTTTTTTGATTTGAACAGGCATATCCCAGATGATTGTGGCTTGGTCATTGTCTTGTACCTTGTTTGACACATGTTTATACCATTTAGTGTCAGTTTTTATGTTGTAGTCTTGGCATATTGTCCAGTAAATATAACTACTTACTCAGTCGTGTCTGTATATATATTTAGATTTGGCAAAGACTGGACAACTAGAGATGATATGGTCAATTCTCTTATTGTGCTGGTTGTACATTCTGTGTGTGTTTGGTGTAAGGGCCTGTTTTCATTATTTTGTTTTTATAGTTGTTTGTGATCAGGCATTGGTCTTATTCAGTCCTTCCATTTCAGCTTTTAGTCCAGAGCTTTTAAGCCATTGCTGGTTTTTACTTAAGCTCACTTCTTCTCGATCAAGCCTTGCAGGGTATTGGCTATAGCGTGATTTTTTCTCTCAATTTCTTCTTTAGTATGTTTTGTAGTTCTGTTTTCATATTGTTTTTGTCTTTTTCTACTATTTGTCACCTGAGATCAGTGTATCAGTGTCGTTTGTTTTGTATTATGTTACTTCCTAGTGTATAGAGAAAAGTGTTTTTCTTTTTCTCATGTTCTCAACATTTTTCTCATGTTGCTTTATTACACGTAATAGTCTTCTACTTTTTTCTTCTAAGTACTTTTCCACTGTTGTTATTTTATAATAGTTCTCTATCTGTATCAGGTCACAACCTCCTTCTAAGTCGGTTAGATATATTCTGTCTGCATCTGCTTTGGGGTGGTGGGTTCGGTATGTCGTTAATAGTTTTCTGGTTTTTATAAGTTTTTCAATTCACTAATCTTTCAGTTTGAAGCTGTAATTTATGACTGATATGGCTAATGTGTTTATCCCTATTATCTTATTTTTAGCTTTGAATTCAGTGTTTAATATTAGTCTAACTCTTTTGTAATACTCTCTCCTAATTTTCTCTTTCATTTCTGTGTTTTGTCTATTCCTAGATATTTGTACAGGTAATTGTGGTCTAATTCTCTGATTTCTGTGTCTAACGTCAAGGACAGTGTTTTCAGTGCTGTTGAATTTGCCTCTTCTTGGTGTCACACTTATCCAGTCCCATGCTTATCCCAATGTCCTTGCTGAAACTATGGACAATTTTTAGAAGGTTTCTCTTTTCTATGGTATTTTTAGTGAACATTTTTAAGTCATCCATGTACAGGAGATGGTTTTTTGTGTCCATAGCATCTATAACCCATGGTGGTTTCATTTAACAAGTTTGTTTGCAGGGTCAAATAAAAGCAGAAAAGCAAGGATGACAGCAAGTCTCACCAGAAAATTCCACTTTTTATAGGTATAAGGCAAGTTTTAATGACTTGTGATTCATTTTCCAATGTTATACTGGCTTTCCAGTTTGTCATTACATGTTTAATATATTTTAGTAGTGTTGGAGCTACTTTATTTGTGTGGAGAGATTCCAGTATCTATGAGTGTGGAACACTGTTGAATACTTTCTGGTAATCAATCCTAGTCATTTTCAGGTTCGTTTTTCTCCTCTTTCAGTCATCTACAATGGCTCGGATTACCAGAAGTTGCTCCTTACAACCATACATTCCTCTCTAGCACCCCTTTTGTTCTTCTGGTAAAACATTGATAACTGATGTGAGGGTTTTGTGCCCTTTTCGAACGGGGTCGTGGTCAGGACAAGACGTGTTAAGCGACGGTCTAGGTTTGGGAGAAGCAGCTGCTATTCCTGGTGTTGTTTGGGTCGGGGCAAGCTTCAAGGATTGGATACCGCAAGACAGACTCGCAGTCGACGAAAGGAAAACCGAGGTACGGCGATTACATCTACTCGCACGCATACACCACAACTATAACATAGAGAACTAAGAAGTTTGCCAGCAAGGAACAGATAGAAACGCAACCGATAAAGATGAATAACAGTAAGGTTTATTGTAGCATTAAACTGTATGTCTGTGTGTGTGTGAATGCGACATAATAAAACACAATATAAGACAGGCCGTCATGTAAACAAAAGAGTGTGTATACAAATATATGTATGTGAATGCAAGAGATACAAAGCATAGAAAGAGTCTGTAACACAGGATAATAAGATACCAGTTCTGTTAAGGTACACAGTAGTTAGATTGTCTGTATATAAGAGGTTAAGGTTGCGGCAGAGCTAAGTCACTTGTCGTGCAGTTGAGGCTTCGATGCCGGGCCGGATTCTTGATACAGATGTCCTTCGCAGGTTGAGTTCTGGCTGTTAATTTCGTGGTGAGCAAATCACACAAACAGGGTTGAGAAGCTGCGGTGGCTGTTTGGTAGCTTGTGTACGTAGAGTCGTGTTGACGCCGGGGAAGTTGAACGATGCTGTTGATGTCGTCGCTGGAAACTGGCTGGTTGTGTTACGTGTGTGGTCAACGACCAGATCTGTGAGGATCTGTAGCCGCGACGAACTGGCGCGGATAATTTAGGCTATTTATAGGTACAGATAGGCTCCAGAGAGCATCATAAAAACACTCTCTCACGTGACCTTATTAGTGGCTACGGTTGGTCGGTTTGCGTCCTGGAGGCAAATGCCGCGAAAATAAAAGTTAGTCAGGTGATGACACAGCAAAGCGGGAAAGAGTTGTTCCCTGCTACGCTCGCATTTGTAAAATAAATAACCGTGAGAGAGGTGGTTTCACTACAGACGCAATTAAAGATAAGCCTCCTCCGACTAATATAACGACTTTACAAACTTCTCTAGGTCTAGCGAATTATTATCAAAATCATATACCAAATATGCATGAATTGAGAGCTCCACTAAATAATTTGCTAAAAAAGGATGTGAAGAGGAATTGGTCAAGTAATTGTCAAAAGGCGTTCGATGATATTAAGAAAATATTAATATCGGATTTGTCGCTGGCTGATTTCGATCTTGCAGCGAAGATTGTTGTAGCTTCTGACGCTTCTGAATACAGCATAGGAGCAATAATGTTACACAAATATAAAGATGGTAATAAGAAGGCAGTGGTTCATGCCTCGCTTTCTCTGATAGCTGCAGAAAAACAAAACAAAACTATAGTCAAATAGAGAAAGAAGCTCTCGCGATCATTTTTGCCGTGAAGAAATTTCAGATTTTTGCCCGGTAGAAGTTTTCGGCTACAAATTGATCATCGACCATTATTATCAATTTTGGGGTTGAAGAAAGGAATTTCTACTCATACTGCAAACAGGTTACAACGCTGAGATATGATATTGTTGAATTACGACTTTAAGATGGAGTATACACCATCCAAGAGGTTAGGTCATGTGGATTGTTTATCAAGGGTAATTCCAAAACATACAGAACTATTTGAAGATACCGTGATTACTGCATTGCGAGCGGAAAATGAAATAAAAAACATTTTGTGTAATGTCATTCGGGAGCTGCCAGTAACTATTTAAGATATAAAATCAAAATCAATTCTTAAGGATTTACAGGGTAACACCCAACCCGGACGCCTGTTCAAGCATGTCGCCCGCAGAGCTAATGTTTGCCCGGAAGATAAAATCATCATCATTTAACGCCCGCTTTCCACGCTAGCATGGGTTGGACGATTTTACTGGGGACTGACGAACTAGATGGCTACACCAGACTCCAATCTGATCTGGCAGAGTTTCTACAGCTGGATGCCCTTCCTAACGCCAACCACTCCGAGAGTGTAGTGGGTGTTTTTTATATGCCACCGGCACAAGGGCCAATTTTTGATAAATTGTTACTTACAAAAAAAAAAAAACTTATAGAGAAAGTCCAAGAAACACAAAGTATTTTAATGTAGGAGATAAAATTCATTTCAAAATATATAAGAATGGAAGATAAGGTTGGGAGGACGGTATAGCAAACGACATTTGAACCAGTAGTAGACTTGACGTGCCAAGGAAAGAAGAAATACGGATGGAAGTTTGTTATGACTTGTTTGATGTTCCAACGCCAAAAGAGGTTGAATCTAGGCGGATCAGCAATAGAAAACGTAAACAAACAGAATGGTCAGAAATAGTCCCTAAGCGAAAAAAGTATTAAAACTTCTGAAGAAATTAAAATCTCAACAAAAGGAGAGGTGATGATAAGAAAAAAATAGAATAAAATTAAATAAACAAATTGCACTTCCTCCAGAAATCAAATCTCAAATGGGAAGATGTTATGAAGGGAATCATGACAGCCCTTGTGAAAATGGACTACCCGAACTTGTATAAATAGCAACATGTTTGACTGAAAGCGGGAGATGAAAAATCGTAGATGGGTCTTGGTAGTAGTTTCTTTAATGTGAGTTTGAATTGTTACACATTGTTATCATATATTTGTTGAAGGTCTCCCCCGTGTGGGTGTACCACGATTTGTTAAATTATTAATATTGTTGAATTTTCATCACTGTTTTGTTTGCAAGTTATTTGAAAGTGTTTATCCCCCATCTATGGGAGAAGTGGATAAAGGAAGAGAGATGGAGAGTGGAAAGTTACGCAGCGGCAACTACACAAAGTATAAATGCCAACACCCTTGAGATACGGGAAATAAAAATTGAGCCAAAGAAATAGAAGGAAGGAAGCAGATTGCTGGAAAAGGAAGGAGCCAGTCTAAAGCTGACTCCTCCAGAAGAATTGAGAAATAATGTGGCAAAGAGGACGGTAGTTTATAGGACGTTGTCCACATCCTCTCGAGGTAGCCCCGATAGAGGCAATAGAGAAGTGCGTCGAAGACGTAAAAAGGTCGACCACATTCTATACATGTAGAAGAAAATACGGCACAGTGGAAGTAAGGTTTGGCAATGAAGAAGATGCCATAAGCCACTCCACTGTGCCGACAAGGGCAGCAGAATGGGTACTTCTGCCGATGTACTGTTGCAAACGCGTTGCCAGAGTAAGAATTGACAGAGTCCCCCCCCCCCCCGAAATTAAGAAAGCATGGCTGGTAGCAACCATAATGCACAGTATGGAGGATGAGGTGAAAATCCTCAAGATAATGAGGACCAAAAGGTCGACTGGTGCGGAGATGGCCCCGAGATGGCCATACAGGTGAGTTTAAAAGACCTGTATGGCATCACAGACGAAATCATACTCCCGGAAGACACCAGACTTCGAGTAGTAGTAGAAGGAAGACTGCCAACATGCTTCCTATGCGGCAAAAAAGGGCACATGAAAGTAAGGTGCCCTCAGAAGGAAAAAGAAGAGGAGGAGAAGAAAAGGGAAGAACAGAGTGCAGAAGTTGTGATACCAGTGACAGAGAAAGATAGAGTGGAGGAATCCTTCACAGTCGTGAAAAGGAGGAAGAGAAAAGAACGGGTGAGCTCTCCTCCAGAGAGCCAAAAAAAGGCGAAAAGAGATTGAGATGGAGGAGTAGAGAAACAGGTGCGAGACACCAACAGAATTAATAATGGAAGACGGCGCAAAGGCAGAAACAGCATTACAACAAGATGTGGAAGGAGGTAGCATTTATGATTTTGTTACACGCCCGGACAACTCAGGTCCGGAGCCGAAGCAAGCAGAGGTGAAAAGTAAAAAATACAAGTGGCATATGGTCATGTATGCCAAAAGTACAGCAATAGAGAAAAAGATTATAAAGAATAAATCAGTAATAAGAGTAAGGATGCCTCCAGAAAAATACTCGGAAAAAACTAAAGGAAAAATTGAGAGAACTGTTTGGAAGCAGCATAAACCCGTTGGGGATTGAAATCGAGTTTGACGAACTACCACCAGTCGTGGATTCCGAAGATCTAAAACCATTAATGAACGTTTAAAAAAATCAAGGAAGTAAAATTTGTTATAAAAAAAAGAGAAAAAATAGGCTTTAAAAGTTTTGAAAGAAAGAAAAAAAAAGAACGATACAAAAAGGAAAAAAAGTGTAAAAACGATACAAAATGGAAAAAAAGTGTAAGAACGATCATTTAATTGCAGAAATTAACTGTTAAATGGTACTGCTTGAGAGTGGGACTCAATACAACCATTTCATCATCATCGATTTCATTATACATTTTCATTTTTCATTCGTTTTTTATGTTTTTGTCCCCACTGTGGTGTTCTGTCTGTCCTTGTGTTGTCCCCTCTATGTTAAGGCCTGAGTGCCAAATAAAGAAAATGAGAGATTAAAAAAATCGCAGGCAAAGGTACATGAATTCCGGTTTATGGTTGTTCAGTTGAATTGTTGGATTTGTTTGGTACATATGTGTCTTTGGCTGTCCTGGTGGAGCGACGTTTTTGCCTCTTGTATAATAGAGGAGCGAGAAGTTGGGAGAAGTTGAGGTATTCTTCATTAGAATGTGATTCATCTGAGGAGGAATTAGTTGAATATTTAAACAAGATGGGCAAGGAAATGGAGAAGAGGAATTATGCAGCGGCAGCTAGAGAAAAAATTAAATTCATTTTAATGTACAATGGACAGATTGAGGAACTGGATAAAGAAGTAAATTCATGGGACAGAATAGTCAAGGTGGATATAGCAGGTGTAAGGGGTTTTCCCGAGAAAGATTATTGTGTGCTGACGGACCTGGAGAACCTGTGGAAGCAGCATAGGCATATAGAAAACTGACTGAATGGTGGCCCCAAAAAATAGACACCAGCACAATGCCGAAAAAATAAGGTACGTGGACAATTTAAAAAAATATAATATAGACATTTTGGAAAAAGAGATGGATTAACTATTGTGTAAATAATTGTGTTCAAATGATATATTAAATTGGCTGTTACAAAGAGTAATGCAAATGGTGTTGCTACAGGTTCAAGGAAGTCGCTCGGAGGTGGGGCCGAGAGACTTCATTTCATCTCTCATTGTATAATTTCATTCGTTTTGTTTTGTTTTTGTCCACTCTATGTAAGGCCTTTATGGCCATAAAATAAAATGAGAAATCGTAGGAAGTCGAAAGGTGTCGTTCGTGGAGTCACAAGAAATTGTTGAGAAGTTATAGTTCGTTGAGTGTTGTTTTGGATTGGTTACAGTTGCTGACAGAGTATTTGGGAATACTTCAAACGGAGACAGTTAGTGTCTATCCCATGGTACTATATATGACACTGTATTAGTGTACGATACTAAGGTGCAACATACTGAAACCATGTTATAAAAGTATATTGTTGGCAAACAAAAATTGCTTAAAACTTGAGAAGCAAATTTCATATCACAGACATTAAGCCAATTAAAACCAAAATCTGGACGTGATAGGAAATTTTAGTAAGTGAACAAAATCTTTGATGCCTAATGTTATTTATCATACTCATTTCCTAGCAGCAACACGAAATTTACAATCCATGTTAAACATGTAGATGTCATTCAGCAAAGACATTTATTGACAAACTAGCAGAAATACCCGGCTTTGCCCGGGTTAAAGAGAATAATGAAATCTAAAAACGCCGTCTAGACTACGCAACCCTCAACTGTTAGTAGCTACGATACCATATTTCTACATTAATAACTCTCCAATCCATGCCAGCATGGAACATAGACATTAAGTGGAATGCCAGTCTCTCATCCAGGAGGGCCTTGAAATCAATGTTACCAACTGGGGACTATGTGTGTCATAGTGATAATAAAAAGACCCAAAGGAGGTCTGCAACGAAATAATTTTACTTAACACTTTGCAAGTGAATCAGTGGAGGCAAAGATGCGTCTCATTTACTTGACAATTTATGCACCACATTGCAGAAATCACAATGAAAGTATATCTGAAAGGGTAGTCTTACGCTATTGTACCGTTGAATTACAAATAATGCTCATCTGTTATGTTCGGGTTAAAATTTCATCAACATCAAAAATATATGAATTTTCATGGGAGTTATGGCCGTTATACATAGAATATAATTTCCAAATTTCATAAAGAACCGTTCAGTACTTTTGACGTAGTTTTGGATAATAAAACAAATGACTAATGTGTGTGTTTGTGTGCATGTGTTTGTGTGTGATGGGTGTATATATGTATAGATATCTGTATGCATGTATATATATGTATATATGTGTACATATTACATGTACATCTATATATATATATACATCTACACATGTGTATACATATACATGTATGCATATAGATCTATATCTATATATATATATATATATATATATATATATATATATATATATATGCATATACGTATACATATACATGTATATGTATACATATACATCTCTTTCTCTCTTTCTCTCTCTCTCTGAAAGTATCGAAATGTGATTGTTTCAGTTAGTGGAATAACGTGTACATATACATCTATATGTATACATATACATCTCTCTCTCTCTCTCTCTCTCTCTCTCTCTCTCTCTCTCTCTCCCACTCTCTCTCTCTCTCTCTCTCTCTCTTTCTCTCTCTTTCTCTCTTTCTCTCTCTCTCTGAAAGTATCTGTCATTACAGTATCGAAATGTGATTGTTTCAGTTAGTAGAATAGTTTCATTTTTAAAGTGAAAGTATTTGACATGAGTGTTTTTGTTTCACTTTCGACACG
Source organism: Octopus bimaculoides (assembly GCF_046866305.1). Lineage (NCBI taxonomy): Eukaryota > Metazoa > Mollusca > Cephalopoda > Octopoda > Octopodidae > Octopus > Octopus bimaculoides. The sequence continues at coordinate 107,243,622 of NC_142932.1, read as the reverse complement.
TAATACTTAAATAGTGGAGGAGATATTATGTTGCTGTGGGCTCGAACTCTGGAAGAAGTTAAAATTTTTTTTTGACTAAAACACAACTGGAACCCTAAGTAAGGCATGTGTAAAATTTGAATGAAATTGGTTGCGTAGTTCTCGAGTTTTAGGGATTCACACAGACAGACAGACACACACACATTCTCATTTTTATATATATAGATAGTTGCGTTGATTAGAAAAGAAGTTGGATCTTTTCAATCGAAAAGATTCAAGAGGCTTTCTTCGACGTTGTCTAGCTTCAAGTCATATCTCTATACTTATAAAAAGCAAAGTTAGTTTGTACATTGACCGCTACTTTCACTAAATGAAATTCGTAATAGGTTGGGGTTTTTTTTGCGTTTTCAACTAATCTAACCTCCGTCTTGCTCACTATGGACTGCCCCACTCCTAAAATGGGTTTGCTGGTGGGCCGGGTGACTGCTAGTTGTTTAATAAATAAAACTATTTCTTATCTGAAAATAATAGAAAAATCTTATCAACTCTGTAGTGGAGTCAAACTGTTTATTTATACTATGTGATACGAAAATAAGTATCTCGTAAATACAAGTACAAAACTACCATGATACTAGTAAAAACACAATTTCTTTTCGAAGTTGAAATACTGTAAACTGATATGGAAGAATGTAATGCTGCAGCTGTGGTAATACAAGTTTAAAAGTTAGACAAGACTTGAGAAATCTTTGAAGTCATAACGTTTTCCTGTCCATCTTAAATACTTATAATGACTTAAGCATGTATTTACTTAATGTACACATTTACACAGAAAATATATGTACATATATTTACACAGTCAGGTTCGTTTGAAGGTATAAGCAACACGAATATGTGTCTGGAGCACCAAGTTCCAGAGGACATTTTGCCCATAAGGTTTACATCTTTGAAACTTAGAGACAAAAATTTGAACTGTGACAATCTAAATGATAAGTACAGGATAAATATTCATCAGTAATGGTGGAAAGCTTGACGAATTTTCAAGAGAACCACCTCTCTGCTAATATCTAAGGTGCAACTAAGCACCTTCCATCTGAAAAACCGTGAAGCAAATCCTCAACTGTAAAAAAAAACAAAAAACTTGATCCAGGGTACTTTTGAACGCTGTCAACTCGGTGTCACTTTGAATATTATCACAACTTAAAAACCGACATCTTGAAGATAATGCAAAAGTGCCTGCAGCAATAACATCAACAAGCTCATAAATACAAGATAGGGTTTGCAAGTTCCTTATGTTCAACTTCACTTGCTCTCTGCAGCTCAGCAGCTGAGTTGGAAGTTCCTTAGGCGAATGATCGCCCCGTACTTAAATGCTAAATCCAGCCGTTATTACTTCCTATCGGCTGGTCCATAGCGTATTGTCACTAGTCACACGGACAATCCCTATATTTTGATAAAGCATAATCTGGCATTGGAAGATCAGCAGTTATTATACAGGGAGATCAGTGGTAGCAAATAGATGAATAACATCCTATATTAAAAAAAAACACCAGTTTAGAGTTGCCTGGAATCAAGAAAAAGATACAGTAAATGGTAGTACTTATCAAATTCATTCTTACCTCATTTACGGTGTCATCACCCATTGAAGATAGCAATGAAGATGAGGTAAGAATGAATGAATTTATGAGAAGAAACAACAGCCAAGCATCCTCAACAACAATGGAAATGTTGGAAAGTGATACAGATGGAAGCTGGATAAAGTGAATGTGTCTTAATCAACTGAGGACCAAAGTTAGAGTTAAGATGATATTCAGTAGACGGAGATACAACTCATCTAACATCTTGTGTAAATGTGACACAGTCACAAACTCTGGAACACCTGTTCATATGCCCTCTAATGCAAGAACCATGTGCTTCTGCTTCAGTAAAGGTTTAAGAAATTTGTTCAGCTTTGTCTGGACAAAATTTCGCTGAATAGGAAGTGGAATCGATAAGAAATCAGGGAAATATATAGCAATAGACACAATAGGGGTGAGAGGCAGTGATTGGCTACGAAGTATTTATTTAGGAAACTGATATATCATTCCATTAACACATTTACACAATCATATGTACGAGTATTTTCATTTCTAATGATGCAGTATTCTTCTTTAACGATAATATTTATCGTATAAATTCTTGTAGTCGACGGTTGAAGGCTGTTATTCTTCAGTCGGAAAGTCACCAGTTATAACAACGAAGTCATCTGTTATAACAATGTATACGTAAGACCCAATTTTAGCAGCATTTAGTAAAGAAGGCGTTTAGTTTTTGAGTCGGAACTTTATCAAGTATAAAAATCAATGTGTATTGACACATCGTATAAATGATTTAAGAACAATATTAAGATGGTAATTTATTAGTATGATTATTATGTCATTACAATATAGAAAATAACTTTTTATAGTTGTTTGGATGCACAAGTTATTTGTAGAGCTCTAGTCCATTCTGTATTATAGTAAGTAGTTAGTTTCATCTCTGTGGCAACAAACGAGAGAGAGCAAGAAGATGAAGGCAGATAGAAACTGTAAGGGTTATATAGTCCCTCAAGTAAAGCTGCTGCCTCTCCATCAACATAAAGAAGGAGGAAGAAAAATAGATGTATAGTCTTGGTGAACGCCGAATTACCAAAGAGGATGAAAGTGAATTAGCGAAATAGTATTTATATTCTTTGTAACTAAATTAGGTCAAGTTGATTATTCGAAGAGGAATTGAACTGTGAGTCATCGTTGAAACAAACTCGCTTTCGTCTTCTGTGAACCCTAACCCTAACCCTAACTAGTCAATCTCCGCATTGCGAAATATACCAACCTTAACAGCGGCATTCTCAAGTTGTCAAGCTGTATCGGCTGGCCATACCTTTCCTTTGGATACCATATGGAGTACGGAGATGAGAGACTTGCATGCATGAGCATCTGTTAGTTTTGTACACACACATACAAAAAGAACAATGCTTGCACAGGAATGCACCTTTGAGAATAATTTTCCCGACGCAGAAACCATGATTAGTCCTGACCAAAGTAGGCTCTAAACTATTATTCAGTAAATTGGAAATTGAATAACATGATTAATCTACTTTGTGCGTATTAAAAGAACCAGTATATGCATTTATTTAAGTTCCCTAGTATTTGTATCAATAGTGTGTTCAATTCAGTATAATGCTATTTATAGATAAATAGGTAAGAGTCTAACCTGATGAAGGAGATTCTGGATTTCACCGATGTTTGCTTACTTCCATAACTGGCCGCAAAGTTTTTGATGAACATCTGCCAAGTTTTCAAGGTGTTCCGAATATTACATACTGGTTCTACGAATAGCTTGTGCACTAGCAATTGCTGCAGCTGTTAAAATATAATATTACTAGCAGAGATACCCGGTGTTGCTCGTGTTACATGCAATTGAAAAATGAGACTTTTCTGTTATATTTTCTGTAAGGAACTGGAATACATATGATTCGAATTTCATCAAAATTGCACATGAGGGTTCTTTCCCTCTTTACACACCCAAAAAATTCTAATCATGAGACATGTATCCCATACTATTGATCTTTATGCGCATATTCCAAAATTTCAGTCTTCTGGAACCTGTAAAAAAGATTTTGCTCCTGCAAAATGGAGCTCATGGAGCTCTAAAATGTGGGAATGAAGGCCCCTATTGGGTGTGGGGGTGTTAATGTCAACCAGAGAAGTTGAATTGTTGGGAATGTTTTTAACTTGGGTCTTATAGTATGCTTGTATATATGTGAGAGTATAGTCTCACTTTAACAGTTTCAGTATGAAATTGAAGTGAAAATATTTGAAATTACAGTAGCGACATGTTATTGTTTCACTTTTGACAGGTAATACTGAAATAGTGGAATAGTTTCAGTGTTAGAGTGAAAGTATCTGACATTACAGTAGAGTGATGTTTTTGTTTCACTTTTGACACGTAATACTGAAATAGTGGAGATATGATATTGCTGTGGGCTCGAACTATGCAGGAAGTTAAAAAATTTTTTGGCCTAAGACAGTACATGGAACCTAAAAGAATTTTGCTCCTGAAAAATGGAGCTCATGGAGCTGAAAAATGTGGGAGTTAAGGCCCCTATTGGTGATGGGTGTATTAATGTCAACCAGAGAAATTTAATTGTTGGGAATCTTTTTAACTTGTGTGTAATATGTATTGTTTGAATTTCTTTGAAATAGGAAATATATGTATGTTCACTGTGTTTGTAAAAGAGAGCAAAGCTACAGGAAAGCAAAAGACGAATGATCACGATAATCAGTCAGCTACCGTAGCCTAGTCGTTACTACTCCCCAATGTAGGATTCCTCACCATACAGGTGACAGGTACAGCTTTAAGATGCATTATGGATCTATAGCAATTGGAAGGGCATGACTCAATAGAAGCAACAATGTGTGACGTTTGGAGTAAAGGGAAATGAAAGTGTCGCCTCTGGAGTTTGCAAATGACCACTCTACCGATAGGTAACTGTGCAGAAAATATTTACAATCAATAAATGTCTTAGAACAACCAGTCACTCATCTGGGAAGGCCTTGAAATCAATGTTACCAACTGGGGACTATATGTGTCGCAGTGATAATGAAAAGACTCAAAGGAGGTCTGCAACGAAATAATTTTACTCAACACTTTGCAAGTGAATCAGTGGTGGCAAAGATGAGTCTCATTTACTTGACAATTTATGCACCACATTGCAGAAATCACAATGTAAGTATATCTTAAAGGATAGTCTTACACTGTTGTACCGTTGAATTACAAATAATGCTCATCTGTTATGTTCGGGTGACCCTATAGATACCAATGGTACAACTGTACTCGTCTTTGCTTAGGAAAAATGACTAAATTGTGGGTGTGAAATCCCCATTAAGGGGTCTTTGTAATTTCTAAGAAGAAAAAATTTTAGAAATATTACTTTATTTGTATGTAATATGTATGGTTAAAATTTCATCAACATCAAAAATATATGAATTTTCATGGGGGTTATGGCCATTATGCATAGAATATAATTTCCAAATTTCTGAAAGATCCATTCAATACTTTTGACGTAGTTTTGGATAAGAAAACAGATGATTAATGTGTGTGTTTGTGTGCATATGTATGTGTGTGTGTATGGGTGTATATATGTATAGATATCTGTATGTATTTATATATGTGTACATATTAGATGTACACCTATATATATATACATCTACACATATGTATACATATACATGTATGCATATAGATATATATCTATACATATACGTGTACATATACATCTATATGTATACATATACATCTCTCTCTCTCTCTCTCTCTCTCTCTATATATATATATATATATATATATATACACACACCATTAAAGTGAAAGTATCTGTCATTACAGTATCGAAATATGGTTGTTTCAGTTAGTGGAATAGTTTCATTTTTGAAGTGAAAGTATTTGACATGAGTGTTTTTGTTTCACTTTTGACACGTAATACTTAAATAGTGGAGGAGATATGATGTTGCTGTGGGCTCGAACTATGCAAGAAGTTTAAACATTTTTTTTACTAAAACACAACCCTAAGTAAGGCACGTGTAAAATTTGAATGAAATTGGTCGTGTAGTTCTCAAGTTTTAGGGAAGCACATACACACACACAGACACACATTCTCATTTTTATATATATACTAGCAGTATAACCCGACCTTGTCCGGGTGTGACTTATTATGCCATCTACGATAAGTCTTGCTAGCTGAAAATCAACTAAAAAAGAAAGCCTTACCACGAGAAAACCCTTATGATGTAAATATTTTCATAATTCAAAAGACGATGAAATTAATAGGGAAAGTCTGATGGCTGTTTTGTGTAAAATTATTAAACATACGTAAATTTCCTCCGTGTAATTGGCTATAGAAATGCTTGTGCAAAACAACTTTTTGCGCTGCCCTGATTATACATAGCAGGGTAATCCCTTTTAGCAGGAGCTAGGACGGCAATTTCTGATGAAGCAATTGCTGGCGATCTGTTGCTACACAGTTTTGCCAGAATTCTATCAGATTGGGCAGAAGATGTTGATGCACCATTTTGCATTATGTTCAAAATAGCTTCTGGAATGTGGTGCATTACTGCAGTCTGTTGCTGTCATTTTAAACCGGTTGCTGTCTTTCCCCAGCAAACTCTCTTCTTTGGAGGCATAATCTATGTATATATTAAACAGAACAACAAAAGTTATAATAGATGGCAGTGTCGGTACTTTTCACATATCTGTAATTTTTCAGATTAACACCCGCACAATTACCCAACCCTAATCTTAAACCTAATCCTAACACTAACCCTAACACTAACCCTAAATCCTAACCCTAACCCTGACCCTAAAAAACGTAACCGTAACATTAATTCTAAACCCTAACTCTGACCCTAAAACCCTAACCCTGACCCTAAAACCCTAACCCTGACCCTAAAACCCTAACCCGTGGTAAATTTACAAAACATTGACGAACATGAGTAATATTTTACTGAATGATTGTGTACTTGCACGTGTATGCTTTTGAGAGAGCGAGAGAGGAAGAGGTAGAGAGGGGGAGAGAAAGTAATAGGGGTAGTTAAAAGTTTTCTTATGACTGCTTCTCTTCACTGCCTATTACTTCATTAGAAATCTAAGGATGCACATAAGCACATAATAGAGAAAAATGAAACAGATATGGACGACTTGCTCCGAAACACCACCGAGTGGGGAACACTTCTCAAAAATAACCTGCAGTTGTTTCCTTCAAAATTCCTACATGCTTGAAATGTACATACATCAAGGTACATTTGTACAAAATTTCATGAAAAAATATTCATTTTCCTGGAAGTTAAGAGGAATTTAAGTGGAATTTTCGAATATTGTACCCCATCCCCTTCCAAAACACTTTCACCGAAAATTTTTGTATATTTGGAATCTACATAATAAATAATATATGCATAGAAAATTTCATAAATAAATATTCATTTTTATGAAAGTTATGACCTTCCAAAGTTGGGGGATACAACTCTGTAGTTATGCCATCAATGTTTTGTAAATATACCACGATGTGAATGATTGTTTACTTGCACGTGTATACGTTTGAGAGAGCGAGAGAGGAAGAGGGGGAGAAATGAATAGAGATTGAGAGCAATGTGTATGTTGTCAAGTATGTGTGGTTGTGTGTGTTTTTACGTATCTATGTTATGAAAAATAGGTAAAGAATACTGAGATGAAAGTTTAATCTATGACGTTGTATGTATCACTTTCTCTCTCTCTCCCTCTCCCTTTTTTACTTTTACTCTCTATATTTTTATGTTGAGCGCGTGTGTAAGAATGGCGTTCCAGGTAGCAGGGATGAAATATAAAAGTTGCTAGAAACAACAGCCAAATCTCCCTTAAATCACACAATGTAAATGGTATTTAAAAAATCTAATTACTGCACTGGAAAGCTCAGATCAAGAAAATTCCATTGATGTAAAAATTTTTACGAAAAAGTGGAAAATGTGGATTTCTATAAACATTCAAAAAGGCTTCACACAAACACACAATTTCAGATTTATATATTAAGATAGATATATAATATATATATTATAATAAGATAATATAATATTACTTTAGTGTTCATTTATTACCTTGGCATACACCTTCATTAAATCGACATTCTGGTCGTTGAAGCTGTTGACCTTCAACTGGGTCATGGCTCTGTGGAGAACAGGTCTCTTAGTCTCCAGGATGGTGTTGAGGTCCCACCTCAGCGTAAATGCTGCCACAGTGCAGTGATCTTGCTGGTTCTAGAGGGCACGTCCCTTGGCCATGGCAACCCTGTAGGGCCTCTTGAACACTACACTCTTTTTACCCTTTTCTAGTGCTGAAAGCCTTTCATAACCTAAAAAAAACAATGAAATCAGCCTTTTTTCAGGTCTTTTAAAAGTTAAAACTATAAAATCAGTATTTTTAAAACTTTAAAGCAAAACAAAAAAAAAATATTGTTTTGCGTTCTAAAGCCCTTAAAAAGGCCAAAAAAGGTTGGTTTTATAGTTTTTGCACTTTTTAAAGGTGGTTTTAAAGCAAAAACAGATTTTTTTTCTATAATAGAAATTGACGTTTTCGGTTTATCAAAAACTTCCGTTACATTTTTAAAGAACTAACTGATTAACGGAAGTTAAATGCAACGGAAGTTAATTAGTCCAATAATGATTTTCAGCGTTAACTTAAAAGTTTTAAAGCAAACGAAAATGTTAATTTCGTTAATTACCGATTAACGGATTAACAGTTTGGTAGCCAAGTTTGCCTACCTACCTACCTACCTACCCTCCTACATACATACATACATACATAATACATATATACATACATACGTATTTACCTACCAGACTTCCTACTTATCTATCTGTCTATCTATCTATCTATCTATCTATCTATCTATCTACATGTCTGCCTGTCTGTCTATCTATCTATCTTATTGGATTTCAATAAAAATCTATAATGTGCCCCCCCCCACACCTAGGGGCATTGGGCGAATTATACGATAAAATGAGAAGGTTTCAAAATCATAAGTCTGAGATAGTAACAGGGAGAGAGTAGCTTATATCAGTGAAGGCGAGAACGGCAGTAGCAATGGGATGATAACATTAATAAATCTGTCATATACACGCGACGCTGCATACATACTTTCATAAATACATAAATGCAACACACACACACACACAGAAAGGTGAGTGTGAGGAATACGTAGCTTTAAAGAAAGAGGGGTAGGTGGCTTTTCTGCTGTTCATCGAAAAGAAACACTCACACATACATACATATACAGACATAAATATGTCTACTATGCACCATTTTAAACTCGTGATAGCCTGTCTGTACGTTTGTAAGTCTGACTCTGTGTGTGTATGTGTGTGCGCGCGCGCGCGTATCTATGTCACATCCTATAACTGTCTGTCTCCCTACTTTGTAGGGTCTTCCCTGTTGCTATCATATATTGTGAGATTTTAAAATTACGTCAAAATTTTCAAATTTGGTATATTGAAATAATTTTCTACTTTAAATCTGATTTTGTTATTTATTCATTCCTAACATCCAGTTGAATTATAGATGAATTGGATTTCAATAAAAATCTATAATGGGTCCCCATGTGCTACAGCACATGCTTACAAATCAGCCACGATAAGCTATGACACGTGACAATGTCAGCTACAATATGCGGAGTATTTGTCAATGTATTTGTAAACCTATTTATTTATCTAATTTATTTTACTCAGATGCATATTCTTTTGTTAATATAATATAGGGACATTCCTTATTCACCAACTAATCGTATTAATAGTTTGTATTTTAGTTTAGCAATAAACTATTACCAGAAATATTAATAAAATATTTAATGGCTTAATTACACCTAACTGATTCTAAAATTTATATATTGACATAGGAATGGGAGCAGAACTAAAACGGAGACTGAACAGGGAACGGGATAGGACATAAAACAATGTAATGGGAATGGGAACTTAAAATAATCCCTGCTTTTCCAGGTATTACCGGATAATTCAGCTTGCCCCGAATATAAATTTATTAATCTATTAATTTTACCTTAACCGGTTTATCACACGCTAACTAACTGATAAAATCTTATATAGATTTTATCCTAAATTTTATAATATATCAAAGATATATATAATTTCACCTAAACCAAAATTATTCACTGCTGAATTATTTGGTTATTAACACGTGGCTGAAAATAAACGAACTTGGTTTCTTGAATTTTAATTTGTATATAAGTACGAACAATTGTATTTGTGCTGTGAAGCCGTTGTGTTTATGGGGTATGTATAATTGTTCATATTTATGTGCATTTGGTTGTATTACACTGAAGATGGTAAAAGGTGTTTCCTCTTAATCCTGAAATCAATTGATATGTAATTGAACCTTTTATGAATCTTTTTCGTTTATTTGCCCGAGTTCGGTGCGTGTTTATTGTGATATTTTAAGGTAGTTTAGAGACATTTGGCGTCTTCTTTCAGCATGTGGCAAGCCTGTATAATTACTCGCTTGCCCTAACTTTAACCCACCATAAATCTTAAATTTTATTTTAGAATTTATGGGAGCAACTGTTTTTGAAGACTCATATTGTCGTTGAATGCTCGAAATGAGGAGGGGATAGACAGCCGACAACTGATGAAGGGTCCTTTCTCTGTGTTTATTTGTTCTGTTTTGCATTTTTTTCTCGTTGTTTACGTATTTAACTCGTTTGTTTACATATTTCATGTTATTTGCACCATTGGTGACGTCCTGTAGCCATATACGCGTATATATATATATATATATATATATACATATAAACAATTATCGCCAAGCTAACATGGCAGTCCAGGAAAATAGGACGAATGTTACCGCTGATTAGCCCCAAGAGGCCAGCCCCTCTAGCTAACTATGTGACACACAAACCTGTGTCCATTACACCCTTCGAACAGGGGAGGTCAGCAGCTTCTCCTTGCTGGTTCAACATCCACAGACTAGTTTTGGAATATTTGCCCCTTCTCAATGTGGAGTAGGTGAACCCAGCAGGCATAGCTGCTGACTGTCTGTTCGAAGGTTTACTTATATATATTCACCCCGAAACTAGTCTGTGGATGTTGAACCAGCAGGGGGAAGCTGCTGATCTCCCCTGTTCGAAGGTTGTAATAGACACAGGTTTGTGTGTCACATAGCTAGCTAGAGGCGATGGCCTCTTGGAGCTAATCAACGGCAGCATTCGTCCTATTTTCCTGGACTGTTATGTTAGCTTGGCAATAACTATTAATATCCAGTACTGCTGCCGTAGTTTCCTTCAGAAAGATTTAGAACTACGACGACCAAAGTTGTAAGAACTTCTGAAGTTTTAAGGAATAAAGTCATGTGAAACAGTTGAACAGACATGTAAATAATTTAAAAAGGAAAAAAAATCATCAACGACGTTTTCTGGCGAAAAATTGCACAAAACTTTTGTTATACTCTTGCTTGAAATTTGGTGGCAGGTATCCTGAAATAACACTACACAACTCACAGTGCATTGTGTCATAATATGGTACCAGGTGTATCATAGGATAATGGGAGAACGACAAAAAATTAATGGTGAAGGGCGTGCGACAGCTTTGACAGCACAGTCGTATGTTCATAGCAAGAAGTTGCATGTTTAAATTCATTTAAAATTCCTAAACTAAAACAAATTTTTTTATAATAATTTTTTTCTTACAATATCATCATATAACTTTGATCTGAATTTGTTTTCAAACCAAATAACCCACTTTTAGAAGTCAGAAACAAAACTTAAGCCAGGTCCAATTCTAAAAGATTGTGCGTTGATATTTTGCTCAGTGAATTTGGTGATTTTCTTAGATGTGTACTTAGGCATTTTATTTAAAATTTAACTAGTGTTGATCTTAAATGTTTTTGCAGTGGCAGAAATACACACTTTTAATTTAACTTTCAGTGATTATATTTTAATTAAAAATACACAGTTTGTATGCCTAATTTGAGTAATAATGTTAGTCATAGTATGTTCAGTGTTGCAGCATATCCAAAGACAACAACCACCGTACGCCACTGATATATATATATATATATATATATATATATATATATATATATATATATATATAATGGATCTTGTAGGCATGAAGTGGATTCGATCCGCCATACCCAAATTTAAATTAAAACTTCAACAGAACTTTTCTTACGGTGAAACAATAGTTTTCCTGTGACAGCAGTTTTACATTTTCCATCTTGCCTTAGCTAGGCCGAAATAGTGTCTTCACCACTTGACCCTTCTAACCTCTTCTACTTCACCAAAAACTAGAATTAAGATATCACAGTACCACCAACGAAGTCCATTGTTCTCCACAATATGTCTATCCTTCTGGATAGTTATAAAAACAAGAACCCCCAAGCAAAAGACAGTTAGTCACTGGGTGACAATTCAGTGAGAACGGAGTCTGGCTGATCGGCTGAACAAAACGCCGTCTCTAAAGATAAGGGCACAAAAATGACAACTATGGTAACTCACCAACGAAGCTGTTGTTTCGCCCCACACTCTCTCACTTTCACTAACTCAATTTCTCTTCTCTGCACATTACCATATCTCTCTCTATGTTTTACTACTACAATATGAATACACAGGCCGAAATTAACTTTTTTACTTTGCACTCTCTAAGATTTTATCACCTGCCCGTCGAGGTAAGCGGTAAAATAAATATTTTCTTCACAACTTCAATCACTGTTCTTTCAACTTTACATAATGGCAATCAATGAAGAACCAATCCTTACAAACAGATTGCATTCCATCCTACTGTGTATCAACTATCGTCTTCCCATATTATTGTTTACTAATTAACCCAACCGTTACACACACGCACGCACACACACACACACACACACACACACACACACACACACACACACACATATATATTTATGTGTGTTTGTGTGTGTGTGTGTGTGTGTGTGTGTGTGTGTGTGTGTGTGTGTGTATTCATATCCCCTCAAAATACATCAGTGCTCATATTGTTTCTGTCGTAATAATGGATATATACAAAAATAATTATTAGAAGCTGTCAAAAAAATATCTTAAGAAAAGACAACCAAAAGAAAATGAAAGAGAGTAACCAAGAAACTTCTACCGATTCAAGTTGAGACTCTCTCTTCAAAGTAACTCGTGATGATCTCCTTTTTGACAGTACGGGAATGCAATGATCTGACAAGAATCTTACAATATAAGAAAAGAGAAAGAGACGGCTGAACCCAGTAGGTTGACTCCCAATAGGCTTTGTTGATATCAAAAGCAATAACATTGCTTTAGCTAAAAGTTTCAATGGAATCTCTGTTAGATTAAGCTCTAAGTAAGTCATTGAAGAGGAAGAGATACCGAAGTTAATGAAGCAGGGGATTGTTTACAAGTTTTTTTCCAGTAGAAGGCAATCATGCACTTAGTTGGTAAGGCCAGAGAGGTTGCTTATCTTTGGAACGGGGTACACTATAACGTGTTACATTTTTCTGATGCTAAATGCGGCGATATTTGGTTAATCCCACCACGTAATTTTTTAAACAAAAGTTTTCTTATCATCTAGTTACTCAACAGCTGAATTTATATTCTGTCACCTTTTGTTGTTGTCAGAGAGCATGTGGTTTCGCAATAGTCAACAACTCATGTTGATTGCTAAGTTTTTCTTTTATAGTAGCTTTGTCTGTTTACATAGAAGCGGTGTGCTGAAAAATAAACCATAAATACCTATTGATATTTTAACATCTAAGAAGGCAATGAGGTGGCAGAATTGTTAGCACACCAGGTGGAATGCTTAACAGCATTTCTTATGTTCTGAGTTCAAAGTTGATTTTGCCTTTCATCCTTTCTGGGTCGATAAAGTAACGTAAGGGGTCGATGTAATTGACTTGCCTTCTCCCTCAAAATGGCTAGCTTTGTACCAAAATGTGAAACCAATAATTTTATCATCTAAGATGGCGAGTTGGCAGAATCGTTACTGTGCCAGGTGAAATGCTTAACGGCATTTCATCCATCTTTACGTTTTGAGCACTGAGTTCAAATTCCACCGAAGTCGACTTTGCCTTTCATGCTTTCTGGGTCGATAAGATAAGTGCTGGTTGAATATTAGGGTCAATGTAATTGACTTACCCCATCCCCTCAAAATTGCTAGCTTTGTGCCAAAATTTGAGACCAATAATTTATCACCCAAGAAAGCTTTATCGTTTACATATGTTACCAGGGAAGGAGGTAGGCAGGTTCACATATGTTACCGTTACCAGGGGAGGCGGTAGGCAGGTTCGGACGAACCCCTCACCTCATACAGTTCCATACAGTTATAATTATTGCTGTCAATTTAATTTTGTGATGCATGACTGTATAATTAAGAAGCTCACTTTGCAACCTAGTGATTTCGGGTTCGGTTTCACTGTGCCGTAGCTTAAGCAAGTGTCTTTTGCTATAAGATATAAGACCCAGGCCAACCAATGCCTTCTGAGAAAATTTTGTTGATGGAAACTGTATGGAAGCATGGCGTATATATATATATATATATATATATATATATATATATATATATATATATATATATATATATATATATATATATATATATATATATATATATATATATATATATATATATATATATATACACACAAAACACACACATATACAGGCGCTGGAGTGACTGTGTGGTAAGTAGCTTGCTCACCAACCACATGGTTCTGGGTTCAGTTCCACTGCGTGGCACCTTGCACAAGTATCTTCTACTATAGCCTCAGGCCAACCAAAGCCTTGTCAGTGAATTTGGTAGACGGAAACTGAAAGAAGCCCGTCATATGTGTGTGTGTGTGTGTGTGCATGTTTTTTGTCTCTGTTTGTCCCCCCCCCACCATCGCTTGACAACCGATATTGGTATGTTTACGTCCCCATAACTTGGCGGTTCGGCAAAGAGACCGATAGAATAAGTACAAGGAATAAGTCCTGGAGTTGATTTATTCCACTAAAGGCGGTGCTCTAGCTTGGCCGCAGTCAAATGGCTGAAACAAACAAAAGAATATATGTATGTATATGTTATATGTAGGTGAATGTCTTTGTCCCCCACCCCACACCACTATACAACCGGCGTTAATTTACTTACGTCTTTGTAACTTAACGATTCGGCAAAAGAGACTGATAGAATAAGTGCCAGACAAGAAAAAAATCAGCACTGTGGTGGATTTATTTGACTAAACCTTTCAAGGTGTCGCTCCAGCATGGCCACAGTCCAGTGACTGAATCGAGTAAAAGATAAAAGAAACCTATGAGCAATGTAGGTGATGAGTCAAAACATGTGAGGTGATGTTAGCCCCAGCATGGCACAGCCTTAGGGTTGAAACGTATAAAAGAAATACAGAATATAAGAATAACAATATTGTATTACCTTTTTTCTTTTCTTTTTTCTTTTTACAGAGATTGTTTAATAATTTCTTTTTCAGGCATGGTTGTGTGGTAAGAAGCTTGCTTCCCAACCACATACTTCTGTGTTCAGTCCCACTGCGTGACATCTTGGACAAATATCTTCTACTATAGTCTCAGGCTGCTCAAAGCTTTAAGAGTAGATTTATATATATATATATATATATATATATATATATATATATATATATATATATATATATATATATATAAGGATTTCGTAATGAGATAAAGAACCAAGGCTGTGTATAATATAGAACATTTATAAATAGGTCTTACAGCTGTTTCCAGGATATTTATTATATCCCTTCGTCGGAGACGGTGTGAGAGGATGGTTAAGCAATAGTTAGTTTACATAAGATAGGAAATAGAGAGTGAATGTAGGGACATTGTTTTTGTAAATCCATTGTTTAGGCAGAATGGTATACGTATAAGATTCCAATACCTTGTGAGTAAAATCCAATAGTCTTTAAGATTGGTCATTGCATTTGTAAATCCATTATTAAGATTCCAATTCCCTATGAGTAAAATCCAACAGTCTTTGAACTTGGTCATTCCAAATACAGAGTCTATACACAGTGTTATTGAATCAAGGGTAGGTTATGAGCGATTGTGGTGTCAATTAGACCCCGAGGTTTCAGGTAATGCTGAGTAAGTGCTATGGTTAGACCACAGTTGAGCTCCAGGTTCGGTGGTTATGCGAGTAAGGGTTCCAACGTAGGTCATATATCAGCGTGTGAATATAAGGATTTACTTTTCGTAATGCGATAAAAGACCAAGGCTGTGTATAATATAGAACATTTATAAATAGAATGTCTTACAGCTGTTTCCAGGATATTAAATATATCCCTTCATCGGAAACGGTGTGAGAAGATGATTAAGCAATAGTTAGTTTAGTTAAGATAGGAAATAGAGAGTGAGTGTAGAGATATTGTATTTGTAAATCCAATGGATTTACAAATAAAATAAAATAATTGTCCACGGACTAAAGATTTTAACTCAAGATTAAAATACTTTTTAAATAATTTAGAGTAATTTCTAAGGTAATTAAAAGATATATATTTTTTTTTTTTTAAATTTTATCTTCATGCTATTTATTTGTCTAGTAGCACTGGTATTTTGAATTTTTAGTCGTTTTATTTTAACTTTTAGACCTTTTGTATTCTATTATATAAAAAATATATCTTACGTTTTTTTATATATATTTTTAACCGGAATTAAATATATTTGTGTTTTATTAGAATATATGCTTTTTAAAATTGTACACTTTATATATATATATATTATTTTTATATTATATACTTTTCTTATGTGTTTGTGGTCCGTGGTATATTTTTTATATATGATTGTTTGTTCAAAACGTTATTCTTTTTACTCCATAACTTTTTTGAGTGTGAACCTAATAATATTAGCTCTGAACGCCCCTTGGACTTTTGTTTAGTTATTTGTATTTGCCTTGCTATAACAATTTTTCATAGTCGTGTAATATTACTTAAGATTACTCTTTATAGTTTTGAATTTGAATCTTTTTCCTTAGCTCAATTTTAGTGTGTGTGTAACGATAGTAAATCTGTTGTGTATATAAGTGTATGCGTTTGTGTGTGTTGAGTGAGTATGTGTGTGTGTGTGTAATAATACTAGTTAACCGATTGTAAGGGGGCTTATAAGATGCGATAATAAACAGTAACGAAATTGCAGAAAATATTGTAAACATTATACAACTACATAAACCATATAAATATTTATTGGATAAAATACTTTAGCATTAAAGAACAAGTAGAAAGATAAATTTTATTCCACGCATAGATACTGAACAGTATTTATATAAAGGATAAAATCCATTTTTTTTTTTCAAGCAGAAAAATCTGTCGGCAGCAAGCCATGAGGAACGAACTCACTTTAGCGTTAAAGTATTGTTAACATTATGTTACCAGTGGTAGTTGACAGATGAATATGGTACGGAGGTTGACGTGGAGATAACTTGTCATTATGTTTGTTTGTTGGCACTCCATCGCTTACGACGACGAGGGTTCCGGTTGATCCACTCAACAGAACAGCCTGCTCATGAAATTAACGTGCAAGTGGCTGAGCACTCCACAGACCCGTGTACCCTTAACGTAGTTCTCGGGGATATTCAGCGTGACACAGTGTGACAAGGCTGGCCCTTTGAATTACAGGCAGAACAGAAACAGGAAGTAAGAGTGAGAGAAAGTTGTGGTGAAAGAGTTCAGCAGGGTTCACCACCATCCCCTGCCGGAGCCTCATGAAGCTTTAGGTTTTTCGTTCAATAAACACTCACAACGCTCGGTCTGGGAATTGAAACCACGATCCTATGACCGCGAGTCCGCTGCCCTAACCACTGGACCATTGCGCCTCCACTGTCATTATGATATGGTAAGCTACTAGCATGTCAGTTGTAATGCTTGTTCTAATCGCCTCTTCTCACCTGCAGGGTAGCTCCTGTTCTAGTATATTTGTTTCAACCACGACTTCTTTGCTATATCCCATTGATTCTACCCAAAATAAGGTTTTTTTGTTCAGAGAAACACAATTCTCTTGTTGATAATTGCTACCACCAATACCCACTTAATTAGTCCACTCATCTGGCTGTCAGCTTTTCGCATTGGAAAGACAGTATCACCTTTTAGAAATCTAACCCTGCTTTTGTGTCTTATTTTTGATAACAGTGTAGATCATGATCTTGAGATCTAAATATCTGGCCGCTCGAAATTGCAACGGTCGGCTTTGGACATATTATAAGAGATCCCTTTATATTCAGGATAACTGGTCAATTCAGTTTTCGATGTTGTCGGTAGATCCTCTCTAGCATTGCATAAGCAGTTTTAATTTTAACGAACATCCCGAAAATTCTGGTCGTCAGTGATGATGGCTACCATCTAAATTATAGTGACTTGAGATTATTAAGCAAATGATCTGACTTTCAAACCAACCCTATACCACGCACATTTTCGCAACTAACTTTTATTATTGACATGCTTGACAGAAAAATAAGTGGAAGAGATCATTTTATATTCAGAGCAATCTGATAATCCAAATTTCAATGTTCTCGGGAGACTTCCAGTGACATTGCATAAGCAGTTTTAAATTCAGATCCCCACGTAATGTGGGAAACTCCACAGGTGATATTTGAACAACTCTATAGAGTTAGCCGCTGCTTTTTGAAAGAGAGTTAGTCGATGTCTTATCCTTCGTCTTGTCTCTGTATGTATGTATGTATGTATGTATCTATCTATCTATCTATCTATCTATCTATCTATCTATCTATCTATCTATCTATCTATGTCTATCTATCTATATCTATATATCTATCAATCTACTTTTCTATCTGTCTATATATCTATCAATCTACTTTTCTATCTGTTTATATATCTATATCAATTTATCTTTCTATTTATCAGTACATACATACATACTGTTATATGTTCATATCTATGTGCATGCATAGGTATACGTATATATGAATACATCTTCACTAGCAGTACTATTTTGTTAAGCGCATCCACTAAGTAGTATGAACTGTGTTTAAGGCAGATACGCACAGCGTGTATCACTCCGCTATAGACACTGTTTGTAAACATGTCAAATAAAGTAAACACCTAGAAACATAACAATGCCTTCAGTGAGTTGTTTATTATCCCACAAAGAACAAAAGAATACATAACACATACTATTGTCAGGAGTTCATATATTCGAAAAAGAAGCACATTCAAAAACATTAGAGCAGTAATATATTTTGTTATGGTTAGTCAGAGAGTGACCATTGTTTTTGCATCTATAAAGCGCTTAGCCGTATAGACAACTCATCAGACTCAAACGGCCATATATACATAACCTCTCCACAAATGGAGGGAGGAAAACGTCATGGTCAGTTAGTTTTGCAAACAAAAAATATATACACGAAATGGCCGTGGTGTTTCTGGCGGGACGAGGTTGTCTCCTTTACATCGGTTCCTACCGTGGCGATTCTCGAAGCTGCTTCCGTGGTTCTATTCAACGAATGAGGACTTCCAAGCTTGTAACAAGAAGCCTCAGATGTGGACATTGACTAGATATTTCTTTCCTGGAGTTTACAAAGGCCCCCGAGTCAAGCACATTTTGCAGGGTTCTTGCTCTCTCAGTCAAGCAAAACATACACCGTTTGCTCCCGTTTATATGTCTCTGACTGTTCAAGATTCTTCCATTTAGTTATGTATGGAGTGCCTTCCTCTTTTTAGTGCCATATGTGGATGATATAAGACAGCCTCTCTTTTGCTTTGCAGTAGGGACTGTATGAACAGGAGTCCAGTCTAACGTAATATCTAAGAAGTTTACAGGAGCTAATTATGAGAGTGCTAATTATGTCCTTCCAAAGCCTATCAAGGGTATGTCCGTTAGCTTTTCTAAAGATGGCCAAAACATCATCTTTGTATAAACCAAAGAGGACTGCCTAGTATACACAGCCTACACGGTGCGAAACCAATAGTCACTCTGTGACCGAGCATGACAATCAACTTTGTGTGTGTATTTTTGTTTTTTGCTTTACATACTCCATTAATTCACTGTTCTCTGAAAGGAGAATGGTGAAGTAGAGGAGTATATGTCTGTGTGTTGATACTTTTGTTTTTATTTTTCAGTGAGGAAAGAATGTCGTGCCCACGATCCCTAACAGGGCTTTCAAGCCTGGTGGGAGGGAAGAAAGGAGGAAGTTATCTTCAAACCGGAAACCTGGTCCAAATACTCGAAACAGAGTGGATACCGTTAACCCTTTAGCATTCAGATTATTCTATCAGATATAAAGCTTGTTTATTCGTGTCATTTTGAATTTATCCTGCATTATCTTGTAGTCCTGAGATTTCGATGATGTGATTATTTATGTTCAAAATGACATTAAAAGATCTGCCCAGTTTGAACTTTAGACAATATTTTGGCCAGATATGACTGGTTTGAATGCCAAAGGATTAAAGACACCCAAGGTGCCAAGTAGTAGATTTAAACAAGATGTCGGATTAAATCTATCTTCGGGTAGGCCATGACAGGATTTGAACTCAGAATCGAAAGCATTCTATCCAACGCTCTAACAACTCCGTCAATCCACTGCCTTTATGTGTAGTATTGTTGTTGTAGTTACTGTTCTCACTGGTTGTTATTTTTTTGTTGTTATTGTTGTTATTGATGTGGTATTTTTCATTTGTTTTGTCATCCTGTTGTTCTTGCTATTCATTAAATTAGAGTTTTGGTCATTGACCCTTTTCGTCTTCTTGCACCTCGGTCTGTCTTGATCTAGTGTCCTTCACTTTCTTTTTGTGATATAACTCGAAGTCAGAGGAGAAGAAAGAGGACAAGGAGAAGGAGTAAGACAAAGAGGAAGTGCAAAGGAGCAATTGGAGGGAGCTGAGAAAAGCAGTGGGAGGAGGAAGAAGAGGAAGAGGAGAAGGAGAGAGAGGAAGAGGCAATGGAGGGAGAGAAAGACGAGACAAAGCATGAGGGGGGAAGGAGAAAGAGATAGGGTAGGAGGCAGAGAAAGAAGAGGCAATGCAAGAGAAGGAAGGGAAGGAACAGAGGAGAAAGAAACAGAGGAGGGGTGAGGATGCAGAAGAAGAGGAGGAAGAAGCGAAAGAGGAAGAGGAGGAGACAGAAGCGGAAGAAACAGAAGTAGATGAAAAAGAGAAGGCAGAAGAAGGAGGAGGAGGAGGAGTCCCAGACCAATGGCTTCAATGTCATTGTGGCCTACCAGGCTTACAAAGAATAAGTTCAGGGTTGATTTCTTCAACTAAAAGGTGGTGCTCCAGCATGGCTACAGGAAAGCGACTGAAGCAAATAAAAAAAAAAGAATAAAAGAAAAGACGCAAAGTTGGGCTAAGCTGGAAACATCCGTCGTTTCATCAAGCTGGATGGCAAAAAAAAGTTCAAAAGCGAATTGTGAATCTTAGAGAGCAATTGTGACAGAGTGTTATCAGACAGCTGAGTTATTCGCTTGTTAACAGTATCATTTGAGAGAGATACATGCTTCAGCTTCTGACATTCGGGACTTCCTGGCACTTTCGATACGATATCTTTGCAACAAGGCAATATCAACTCTTCGCCAATATTGTGAGGCTTTTTGGCAACAGCTATTTTCCTTGAAACTTCGTAGGATGCTTTCAAACCAGCCGTAATACCATAACATTCCTGTGTCATCGAGTCTGGACTTCGTAAATCTGTCGGCTTCGCGTCTGAAGAAGTCGACATCTCTATTTACTGAAATGGGATGTTTTATTTCGAAGTGCCTCTTGAACTTGGTAGGCTTTAAGTGAAGTAAACGCTAAAACGCCGGTGCACAAAATACACTGTGGTTTCTTTCCCTGCCAGACTTTATCACAGTAAAACCGAATTTCAAATAAGATTCGTCATATCTTATTTTCTTTTTTGGAGGTATAAAAAAAGATATAATTCAGTAAACCAATTTAATTTAACTATATTGTATATTTATTTCGAATTTATCATGTACTACCGGTGTGTATATATGCCTTAGTGTAGCTAGCTTTTGGGTGCACTAATTAACAATAAAGCCTACCTCTCACTGTTAATTGTGAAAGAAATCCAAAATGCATGTGAGCGTTGTTGTGTCCGTAGATAAACCTCTGTGAATTGATAACAGTTGAGAAGACAGTTCTGTCAGAACATGCTGCTATGAAAAACAACCATGCCTTATAAAGCTCAGCCACCATGTGGGATGAGAATGGGTGTCTGGCAAAGGGCAAGGTCATGCAGAAACATGCACCAGTGAGGACAACGACGGCTAGAGACATGCAAACATATGGATTGCAATAGCGGAGTGGTGTATCGTGTGAGCCTAAAATACCAACAGCACATGCATGATCAACTGTTATACCTTCATATTTTCCATCGGCCAGTCACACTTGTACAACAAGTGTGATTAGAAAATGAGAATGTAGTAGTGGCGAGGGTTTTTCAGGTCAACAACAAAAAAGGATGATAGCATGCGAAAATTGAAAATCTTGAAATTTTGAAGCTTAACTTTCTCAAGCCACCCATTTTCATGATACTTCAGCATCCCTTTGCGGACCCCAGTTTGAGAACCACTGGTTTAGTTGATGAACGTTGTTGCTGTTTAGCTCCAGATTGGCTCTGACTGAGTAAACCTGTTTCATCTATGACACAGCCACAGATTTTGTTTATCAGGTACTAAATACAAGGGGATACCCAAAAGAAACCTGAATTTTGCAATTTTATTTTATTTACTTAGTTTTACATGGTTACACTTCTATCGCCTTCAAAGTGTTCTCCATTTGAAGCAATGAATTGGTCCAGATATGTTTTTCACTGTTCAAAGCAGTCCTGGAACTCTTGCAAAATGATGCCTTTTAACGCCTCTGTCATTTTTTCTTCACTTCTTCCACATCTGCAAAACGTTTTTCTTTAAAGACATTTTTTATTCAGGGGAACAAAAATAAGTCACAAGAAGCAAGATCGGGTGAATAGGGAGGGTGGGTAAGCGGAATTGTGCAATGTTTGGCCAACAACTGTTTCACAATCAAGGCGGTGTGCGCAGGAGCATTGTCGTGATGAAACCACCACCCTCCACTTTGCCACAGGTCGGGGCGCTTTCTTCTCACCGCATCTCACAAACACTTCAGAAGTGCCAAGTAAAAATAACAGCTTGATCAGGAGGAACAAATTATGTGCAGACGATCCCTTTCGCATTGATGAAACATATCAACATCATTTTCACATTGGACTTCGCTTGACATGTTTTTTGAGGGTGTGGTGACAGTGAAAGCTTCCATTAACTTGATCGATGCTTCATTTTTGAGTCGTAGCTGTAGCACCAGCTTTCATCACCAGCGATGACGTTTGAAAAAAGGTCTGAATCAACTTTCAACTGTTTCAGTTCACGACACACATTTGCCTTCTGTGAGCAAGTGAGGCACAAATTTTGCTGCAAATTCTTTTCATTCGCAATTCCTCACTCAAAATCCGTTGGTGGGCACCCCAGTACACACCAGTCATATCAACAAGTTCGTTAATTGCAGAGATGGTCCTCCAAGACTAGTTCATGAATTTTCGTGATGTTTTCATCGGGAAGTCAACAGTCGCACTGAATGAGGTTTGTCTTCAATCAATAAGTGACCATTCTTAAAACGAGAAAACCACTGATAAAGTTGTGTTTTTCTCATGGTAGAGTCCTTGTAAGCTGTTTGAAGCATGACACTTGTTTCGGCTGCCGTTTCCCCCCTGCAGAATACAAAATTTCATGGAAGTACGCTGTTCCTTTGTTTCAGCCATCATGAAAATTGATGAACGGCCATCATAAAAATCGCACAACGTGGCAGTACAAAATCACAGGACGACATCAGTCGGCAGACTGATGCCTGAGGGCCACATCAAGTGGCTTCTACTGACAGTAGTCTGAATTACAGCTGACTTGCCTCGTCATATGTTCGGTTTATCTTTTTTGTTTAAGACAACAGTATGCGTTATGATGGACATTTATTGAATCGTCCTGACGAGTATTTCATTATTTTGCTGGGTGAAAGTAGATGTGAAGTTGGATCTCACAGGTTGTAAACTGAAATCAATGCACCTAAGTATCGATGATCAGATGCCTTGAACAACCAGGTATATAGATTAGATTCTGTGACAGCAAATAGATCGACCACAAAAGTAAAGATGATACAATAACCATTGATTGGCTTTAAAACGACAACACGAAAAGCTAACATCGTCATTATAACTGTAACGATAGATATTAAGACTACTATGCACGAGGTTTCGACCTCGATATACTGTTTATTTACTTCTTTTTGAAACCAGAGACAACTGGCTCCATTGGCACAAAATCAATAAAGCTTCAATATTGATTATAACCATCACAATGAAATTTTATATGTATATGCAATTTATATATTACTCTTCGTAGGATCTGTTACATCAACATACAGCAGTTTAATCAAATACATATGAGTTTTTATATTCATAGTATCTCTTATATAAACATACAGCAGTTTAATCGAATACATATCAGTTTTTAGAACACTAGCACGATTTAACAAACAACGTTTATCACCAGCCGATCCTTATTTAGTAGAAAGTGAGTTATACATCTGTAAGGGACGACCGTGCGAACTCAAAAAGGAGATATGGTGACGAATGGAAAAACAGAGGACTCCTTTTATTTAAACGTGTCACACGGTCGAACATACAAATATATATATCAATAATGATATAGATGATATGTTATGCGACAATAACATATGTGACCAGTAATGAAAGACCACAACCGTATTAGATGAATAACAGAGATATTTATTATGGCGTTAAAGATGTATGTCTGTGTGAGAGTGTGAATGCGACATATAAGAACATAATCAAAGACAGGCCGTCATACAAAGAAAAGTGTGTATGTGAGTGATACATGTGTGTATGAGTGTTTACAGCAGATAGAAAGAGAGTCAATAACACGTGAGCAATTATACCAGTTCGTTAGTACACTATAGGAAAAGTTCTGTATGTGAAAGTGAGGAAAGGCTGAGTGTGGCAGAGCTGATCACTAGTTGTGATGTCGTGGCATCGATGCCGGGCCGTGATTCTTGTTATACAGATGTTCATCGCTGGCTGAGAACTCTTGTCTGTTTATTTACCGTGGTGAAGCTGAGTCACCTAACAGAATCGAAGAGAGAGATGTGCCGCGGAGGTTTGGTTTGGTTTGGTGTACATAGTAAGTCGTGTTGACGCTGGTGGAGATTGATGCTCGGTAGTAGTAATCGTAGAATCGTGTTGGTCATGACGATGATGCTGGATAGTAGTCGTAGACTCTTGTTGCTGATGTGGCGACGGCGGTGGTCATCGTTGGCTGGACGAAGCTGTTGAAGTGGTCGCTGGAACTGCTGCTGCTGTCGTGTGGTACACGGAACAGTCTCTGAGAGAAACTGGACCGAGACAAATTTGGTTGCCGAGTTAAAGCTATTTATAACAAACTATGGGCTCCCGATGGCTTCAGAATTTTACTCTATCACGTGGCCTTATTAGGGGCTGTGATTGGTCAGTTTGCGTTCTGGCGGGAAAGGTTCGAAGAAGTTGCCGATTCGAATAATAATCAGTCACGTGATGACAAGGAATGGGTTCTCTACTACGCTCGCATTTATTTATATTTAAATGAGAAGATTATATGTAATGGCGATAGTAGTTTTGTATCTAATGGCGGGAGGTAGTTTCACTACACATCATTAGATGTATACCTGACTTTCCTACTATAAAATTAGAATATAACGGAACGCTGAACTCCAGACTATCAACTTAAACAACATTTATTCAGGTGGTAAATATATACATCTTTAGTTCTTGTTGTTACAGCTTCTGTGTGTATGAGCATAGTTGTTGGCACGTGGGTATGTAGTTGCAAGCGAGCTGTCGAGTGTAAGTCCGAAAGATGTAGAGAGACAGCTTAACACGTCCAATGCTCATGGTCGGCCGACCGTAAAAGAGATAGAATTAAGCGGGAACGCTTGCTTGTTTAATTCCACGCATGCGTGAGACTACGCATGCGCACGGCGTTACTACATTTAGTATGACCTTGGCTGTGAAGCTAAAAAATATGAAATATGTTTGAAAACAATAAAATGAGATATAGGAGAATAAATAACTGTAGTGTAGGGAACTGTAATATGAGGAACAAAATGCGATTCATCTACCTTTCAGTGTCGACTATCCAACTGGGGTAAATCTGAGAGGTGCTCTCCCTGTCTGACCTATCGCTAGAACCTGCCGCTAATCTCTTTTCTAGCTCACACGTCTACATGCATCCGTTCACTCCCGCTGCCTGGGGTCAAAGAGAGCTGCGCTGGTCCTACTTCCGCCCAATTCTTCACTCACTCTTCCTCTTCCGGTAGGATTCCTTAGCCATTGACATCACTGACTCTTTCCTTCCAGTTTACTTCATCCCCATAGGCTCACCTGACCTCTTCATTTCATTCCACTTTGAAATCTGCCTATAGTAGAAAGTATAATTATTATCATTATTACATGAAAACTCACAGCTTATTTTGTTAGGTATGATGGAAAATATCAGCTGCCCACAGCCAGCAGACTAAGGTGACACTTTTTTACTGGTCATGCTTCAAGAACCCCGAGAATAATTCTTGCAGTACCAAGCAATGCTGTTTTTTGTTGGTGTTCTACCTTCACATTTGTACCAATCTTTTTGAGCCATGTAGGTAGTTGAGTGTTGATACTTCCAAGTGTGCCAAGTACAATTGGTACCACGTCTACTCACTAGCATAGCTAGAGTGTGTGCCGGGAGGCGGCCCTTCCATTTACCGCCACCGGACCCCACAAAAACACTGTTGTCAATAGCAATAGCCTTCAACAAGATGAAAAGTGCTGCCTGGGATGCACCACCCCTACCACCCCCTACCACCCCACCTCTAGCTACGCTAGTGTGTCTACTCTCCTCATTGACCACAATCTTTGTATTTCCCCTTTCAAATCGTCATAGATGTTCATTTTTTTTCTTCTTTCTCTTTGATCCTGTTGTTACCGGGTCACAAAATTCACTTGCCATCAAAGTGATACTGGGGTAAAATATATGAAGCCCAGCATATCCATTATGACTACCCACCTGATAGGGGTACACCAGGCACATGCATCACAACCATATGTGTGCAACATAGTGATCTCATGTCAAGATAAACAGCGCATGACCTTGCAGGTGGGGCCCAGTTTGATTTTCTTTGGGTTGAGTAGCCCATCCTGCTCAAATGGTCCCTGAATAAGGGTTGTTTAAGGATGTTGAACAAAACACCCATGTTTCCAAAGGTGAATTATCCAAACCCCAAAGAATTCCTCTCAACACATGACTATGATGCTCCCCAACTATTTCTGCTCATGATCAGAGATGCACATATCATCAGCCACAAAGGGACAAGCAAATTTGTGGTATTGAGCAGAATATTTGCTGTAGCCCATCTTTTATACCAAGACAAAATATGTACATGATAACACTTCCAATCAATTAAGATGAGAAGCCATGAGAGCCACTGCCTGGTACTGCATTATTATTATTATTATTATTATTATTATTATTATTATTATTATTATTATTATTATTATTATTATTATTATTATTATTATTAATATATACTCCAGGCAATTTTTACAGTCCAGCGCAGAGCACACGGAATTACCCATTGGAAGAATTCACAGAGCAACTAATATCTAATTGTAGACACAGACGTTGGATACTGATTGTTATGGTTAGCCGTCAACTGGAACTCAACTGAGAGCTAATACGGTATCAACCCGGGTAATATATCACTCCAAAACTCACTTTTATATGTATATATATATATATATATATATATATATATATATATATATATATATATATATATATATATATATATATGTATGTATATATGAATAATAATAATAAATGGAGCAAAACGCATATAAATAAAAGTTACTTTAATTTCTACACATGTTTCAAAATATATGAGAGCCCTTCTACAAAGAAGTAAGAGCTGCTGGAATTCCTCATATATTCATCTTCAGGGAATCAACATATAAGACAAATACGAAATGATGAGGTAACTTACGAGCTAAGATGTTACATGGTCAGTAGAAGAGCTCTCATATATTTTGAAACATGTGTAGGAATTAAAGGAACTCTTATTTATATGCGTTTTGCTCCATTTATTATTATTATTCATATCTTCTCAAAATGTATCACTTTAACTTGGTATCTCTACCTGTAAAATGGCTGTGATATCTTGGTTTCTAGTGTAATTTTGCTACCTCTGCTAACTATTAACATATTTACATTATCAAAGGTTTTTTTTTTAACTGAGATAATATTAATATATACATAAACTAATATATATATATATATATATATATATATATATATATATATATATATATATATATATATATATATATATATATATATATATATATAAATATATATATAAATATATATATATATATATATATATATATATATATATATATATATATATATATATATATATATATATATATATATATATATATATATATATATATATATATATATATATATATATATATATATATATATATATATATATATATATATATATATATATATATATATATATATATAAATATATATATAATATATATATATATATATATATATATATATATATATATATATATATATATATATATATATATATATATATATATATATATATATATATATATATATATATATATATATATATATATATATATATATTTATATTTATATATATACATATATATATATATATATATATACAAGATGTACCTGTCACAACCCGTTAAGACACAATCACTCCAAGTTGAAAATGTTGATGCGCGGCAGAAAAGGAAAAAATACTATTTCGAACTTCATGCAATAAAATTCTTAAATAATTCAGTTCTCCTGCCTTTGGTGTGACAACTTTAACATGACCAAGTGTTTCTTCTTTGAAAACGTTCAAATGGCCTTCAACTTTTTTCCTCGCTTTCTTCTTTGCCATTCTTTGTTACTGCTGTTCCAAGTGAAATACTTGGGTACTTCAGCATAAAGTAATAGTTTTGCAAAGTCGTCATTGATGCACAATGAAAAGAATTCTGTCAATGTTGTTTTCATATGTCGTTCATTGACAGTTATATGTATCCTCATTATTTCTGAGTAATATTCTTTGTTCATCTGGTAGATGAACTTGCAGTCTCATTGTTGCAGATGCTCTTTTATGAACTGAAAATCCTAAAATGGATGCAACTGTTTTGGATGGCCCAATATACCTACCCATTAGATATTGACTACTTTCATTATCATTGTTTATTTGAACAGCAGCTTGGTCATTTCCATTGAACATGTACTTGATAACGTACTTAATTTACCTCACCGAGGCAACGATTTCAGCGTTGCAAGGGCACCTAAATGCTCTCAAAAGTTTCATTATAAGGTACAATCCATTTGTTGTTGTTTGTTTTTCCAATCTTATGAGATTCAACTCCTCCCATTGCAACTGATCTTCATCTATAAAAAGATAGTCTCTCTGTTTTATGCCTTTTCATTAAGAATGATGAAGATTAGTATTTTATTTTAAATAAAATAGTAATTTTCCCTTTTAAGAAAAAAAATCAAGCACCCCTGATTCAAAAAATATCTCATAAAAATATAGGGGGAATTTCTCTTTCAGTCCACGGCACTCGAAAGTTGTATAAATGATTAAGGGAAGAAAAAGTAAAAAACAAAAAAAGAACAACAGACAGTGGTAGCTGCGACGACTCTTTGAAGTGTCAACTTTTTCAACTGGATTTGTTTTCTTAAAGGGGGAAATGACAATTTTATTTGTAATCTTTATCATCTTAATCAAATGGAAGGAAAACAGACAAACTTTCTATTGCATCATTGTATATATATAAATTTCCAGAATTCAAGAGAATCAGGTATTTAAATAGTAAAGAACCAAGGTCAGGTCGGTGATAGCGCTATCATGTACAAGCAATATTTAAGGACAAATACATACTTACTAAAGTAAACACGGATTTGACTGGGTGTGCGTACAATCATAAATGACTGAATACACAAGTCGCCAAGGTCACACAATTGGGTCAGCAGAATCAAATGGCACCATGTACTTGTTCTTGAGATGTTCAAAATCCTTACCTGATGAAAACGGGTTTTTGTTTTTGCATGATGTAACACTTCTACTCATTCATAAAAGATACGGCTGAAAAGATTTAGTGAACAACAATCCCTCTGTTGTTAGGCCTCACCGAGGCAATGACTTGCGACCGTGACCTTTGGAAATATGCTGTGCGTGAGAAGACCCGGCAGGCCAAGTGAGACCAAAATCCAAGGCCTCTGCCAGGGATGTAGCCAGCCCACTTACACGTAACATTCCTTTATTGGACACTAAACTCCGCTTGCGAAGACATGGTGAGGCAAGTGAAATCGAAATTGAACTAAATTTGTAGGAACACTAAACTCGGCTTGCGAAGACCTGTTGGGGCAAGCGAAAGCGAAATCATAATGGCACCTGTACCAGTGGAGCACTAAGAGCACCGTCAGAGCGTGATCGTTGCCAGAGCAGCTGTCTGGCTTCCGTGTCGGTGGCACGTAAATAGCACTAGCGTGATCGTTATCAACATCGCCTTCCCGGCACTTGTACCAGTGGCACGTGAAAAGTCATTCGAGCGAGATCGTTGCCAGTGCCGATGGACTGGCTCCTGTGCAGGTGACACGTAAAATACACCATTTCGAGCGTGACCGTTGATCGTTACCAACGTTGCCTTCCTGGCACTTGTTCCAGTGGCACGTGAAAAGACATTCGAGCGAGATCGTTGCCAGTGCCGATGGACTGGCCCCTGTGCAGGTGACACGTAATATACCATTTCGAGCGTGGCCTTTGCCAGTAAGACATCCGAGCGAGATCGTTGCCAGTGCCGATGGACTGGCTCCTGTGCAGATGGCACGTAAAACACACCATTTCGAGCGTGGCCGTTGCCAGTACCCGCCTGACTGGTCCTCGTGCCGGTGGCACGTAAAAGCACCCACTACACTCTCGGAGTGGTTGGCGTTAGGAAGGGCATCCAGCTGTAGAAACTCTGCCAAATCAGATTGGAGCCTGGTGTCGCCTCCTGGTCCACCAGTCAAATCGTCCAACCCATGCTAGCATGGAAAGCGGACGTTAAACGATGATGATGATGATAGATAGATAGATAGATAGATAGACAGACAGACAGACAGATAGATAGATAGATAGATAGATAGATAGATAGATAGATAGATAGATAGATATGTTTCTTTATTAGCCACACAGGGCTAAACACAGAGGGGACAAGTTACAAAGTAGAGCTTTTCTATTTGGAGAAGGAAGGAAAAAAAGGTGGGGTAGATTTTCGATCAAAAGGGATCGTGAAAAAAAAGGAAAAAACCGATCAATAGGGATCGTGTATCACAGAAATGTCATGATGTAAAGTGTAAAGGGGGAAACAGATTAGGTTTATCCGTAGGAAGAAAAGCCTACGGAAAAGACCATGGTAACCTTGGCCAATAACGTCATGCAGAAAAACACAACACAGTAAGTGACTCTCTTTTTACCTTTTTTTTTTTTCTGGTTCATGGGATTATGCTCAAGGTGGCTCCGTCATTCACACGTGCCATCCTTGCTACATTCACCCATCTTTTCTTGAAGCATTCAGTAGACAGAACTTCCCTCTCTACTCTTACCTTCCTCTTCAAGTGATACTTGGAAAAGTTGATGAGAGATTCACCAGAGAGAAAAGTGTTTGTCTCTAGACCTTTCAGACTCGTCCACCATACACATTCTTTCGCCATAGACACAAGTACGATGAACATGGCTCTTCTCTCCCGTTTCAAGGAAGGAGGTGCGACAATATTCACGATAGACTCAGCTGATAAACTGACTCGTCCCACACGCGATAGCAGTCGTTCGACATAAGCCCACCGGTCGGAAATGGTTGGACACTGTACGAGTGCATGCAGAACAGTTTCGTCGCTCTGTCCGCATCTCGGGCAGGTCGGCCCCGAGCCATGCCTGTAGAGCCATGCCTGTAGAGCTTATCCTGAACGGGTAGCGCTTCCCGATAGCACTGCCAGGCCAGGGATCTCTGGAAGTTGTCCATAGGTCCCGGCCTGAAAGTCGTCTTGAACAGTGGGGGTCAGGTCTTCCTCGTCGACGCCCAGGTTCGCCCCGAGATCGTCGTCGTATCTCCCCTCCACTGATCTCCTATAGAATGCTTTGGTTGTGTTGCAGTCGCTCAAGGTCGACCCGGGATGGCATAGTTGCTCGAGAGCAACGTGACACTCGCGGTGCCATTCGCCCTTCCTCAGCCTCTTTTTGTTCCACGACTGCAGTTCGGTCAAGATCAGTTGTGGAAAAGCGCGCCTCGCAAACGGCGACCACACATGTTCACCGTCATCTACGTAGAGCCGGAGATGTTGCAGTCTCAGCATCATCAACCACGGCATGCCCAGCCCTCTTTTTAACGGGTGTTGGCAGCAAACGGATCGCCTGACCATCGGAACACTTCCTTTCCACAAGAAGCGGAAGAGAATTCGTTCCAGTTTGGTGATGGTAGGGTCGGGACAAAGCACGACGGTCAGGCGGTAGTAGATGACGGACGCGATGTATGTGTTCGCCACCTCCGCTCGACCTTATTGGGACAGTTTCCTCTCGGCCCATTGCCGGGCGAGAGTAGCCACCCTACTCATTATTTCATCCCAGTTCAAACCAAACCCTGAGCAACTCGACCGGACCGTTGGTCCAGTGTCCCACAACGGAGGCGCTGCCTGACGGCATGGGTTTGCTTCTCCTGGTGCCGAGCCGCAATCCCACTGACCTTTCCTGGTTGATTTTCACTCCTGTTACCGCTTCGTAGTCTTTCAGTGTCTTGCAGACCAGCTTGATGTGCTGTGGGCTAGACACTGACGGTGACGTCGTCCGCGTATGCGGACACACTCGTCCCGCATCCCAATTATCGTGGGATGCCCCTCAGCGTCGCCAGCTTCCGCAGTAGTGGATTGAGAGTCAATACATACAGAAGCGACGAGAGGGAGCATCCCTGACGGACCGAATGTGCAATGTCGAACGGTCTCGATAGATGCCCATTCATGCAAATTACCGAATGGACGCCTCTGTACAAGGCAGCTATCCAGCCGCGGAAGACGGGACCAAAACCAGCCGCTATGAGGACAGCCTCCAAGTATAGAAAGCTTTCGATTGATCCAAATTGATCAGGGCCTCACCCATGCCAGGTTCCTTAACTACCCTGTCTATGATGTAGCGCATCAGGTGGAGGTTGTCATGGATGCTCCAGACTGGCACGGTGCACGTTTGCCCCTTGTCGACCAGTTTCTCGATGACATGCGCCAACCTCTTGGCTAACATCTTGGCCAAAATTTTCAAGTCTGCATTGAGCAGAGTGATGGGCCTAAAGTTATCTATTACGTCCCCCTTGTTTGGATCTTTCATCAGCAGCGTTACAGCTCCTCGGCTCACAAAACCAGTGATGCTCCCGTTTTGCTGTCAAGACGTCCCCAAACAAGTCTGGCATACAACTGTAAAGCTCGTAGGGCAGACCGTCCAGACCCGGCGATTTGTCCCTCGAGCATTCTGCCATCGCGTCCCGCACTTCCGCCGCCATGCTGGCACCTTTGCAGCACCTTGCCTCTGTTGTCGAGTCATGGCAGGCTGTGCAGGTAGGCACTGAAGTCCACTCTGTGTTCTCGCTCGCCACTCGTCGCGAACAGTCGGGCAAAATGCTGCTGAAAGGCCTCACACCTTTTACTTGGCTTGAGTAATTCACGCCCTCGTTCATCTACCAGAGACCGCCTCTCATGCGGCTCCAATACCTTCGTCCCTTAGAGCACGCATCCTAGCTCTGACAACACACCATTCGTGTTTGGCGTTGAAGTGTTGGTCGAGAGCCAACGTCGGATGCGATGCCACTTCTAATCGCCTCTTCTATCTTCTTAACTAGGTCACCCTCTACTCTGTTTATATCTATGGCTAGTGCTTTGCTATTCCTAATCGCTTCTGCTTTTATTGCTCTCTTGAGGGTGAACCACCATTTGTTATTGATGATGGCTCCCGTCAAAGCCCTCTTTACTAGCATGCTAATCCGGTCTCTGAAAACCTGTCTCGACGGGAAAGACATATTTAGTTTCCAGTAGCTGGGACCCTGCATATGTCTTATCTAAGTCAGCGTACACGTCACAATTTTGTGGTCCGTGTAGCTGACTATGTGGAATTGTGGACACCCTACGCCATCTCTATCTACTCTCCTACACAATATTCTATCTAGATGCAATCTCGACAACCCAATGCGGTTGCTCCATGTCCACGTTGGCGCATTCGAGTGGTCGAGTCGGTACCTGTCAGCCAATTGAAAGCGTCTGAGCAGGTCTCTGAGGCATTTGCATCCCCGTCTATTCCTATCTCTGCCCACGTAGTCTAGATGCGTGTCCAAGGTAGCATTCCAATCCCCCACTAAAAGTAAAGGACGAGACATTCCTAGGAATACTTCTAGACGTCGAAAGAAATCCGGCCGACCTGTTAAAGGCAGTGCATAGACTGATATGAGTTGTAAAGCACACCCATCGCTGCCGTCGACATCCAGAACAACCAGTCTACCCTCCAGGTCTATGAATACTGTCTTTACTTCGAGATCCAGACTCTTGCGGAAAAGTACCGCAGTGCTACTACCGCCCATTCTCGGCAGACAGGGAGAAAAATAAATGTTAAACTGTCTGCCAAACATGGACTTTAGGGCCCGTGGCTCATGGAGTCTGGTCTCACTTATGGCTATGGTTTCTAATTCATGTGACTTTATGTCGTTTAAGAGGTGTCCTTGTTCCCAAGGGGACCCCAAGCCATGCACATTCACACAACCAATCTTGAGCATAATGATGTGTGTATTTAAAC
The DNA here is from genome assembly GCF_046866305.1 of Octopus bimaculoides. Taxonomy (NCBI): domain Eukaryota; kingdom Metazoa; phylum Mollusca; class Cephalopoda; order Octopoda; family Octopodidae; genus Octopus; species Octopus bimaculoides. The sequence goes on along the minus strand of NC_142932.1, from coordinate 107,209,203 downwards.
ACAAACGATAGGAACAGAGTCACTTACCGTGCGAAAGTTTTTATGTCTCCTCCGAATTTTCCTTGAGGAGATCGCTATAGAGTTTTTTGGAAGAGTATTTCTGACGTCTTCCAACCGCGTTGGGTTAAATGGCTTTTAGTATGTGGTGCAGGACTGGTGTGATGTGCAGTATTTTGATGTATTCTGGTGGTGTTGTGTATGGGTGGTTGCTTGTTTTTTTTATGTCTTCGTGTGTAATATTAGTTTTTGTGTTGACGTATTCTATCAACTCTGTATTTTTCATGTTGATGGCAGTGAGCATTGTGCATGTGTTTGTTTTTGAGGTGTTGTTGTTGGTGTTGGCGTTGGGAGTGTTTTCGAGAGTTGTGTATCTCCCTGCTTTGTTGGTGTTGACTTTTGTTCTCTTTTTGCTCCTCTTCCTCCTTCCTTTTCTGGCTATTTGCCATTTCTCACTGGTTTCGTCTTCCGACGAAATTTCTGAGAAATCGGACGGGGGTAGGGGCATGTTGTAGGCTTCTATGGGTGTTTGTGTAGGTGGTTGTGTTGTTGTTTTCGTTGATGTTGGCTGTTTGTATGTGGTGTATTCGATATAGGGGAAGGGGTATCAGTTTTTGTGTTTTCTTTTGGTCTTTTGGTTTCTTTAGTTCTTACTGTTGTTGTTAGTGGTGGTGGTGGTGTTTTTCCAGGTGCTGGTGTATGTTCATTTGTTGGCGTTGGCATGTTTGGTTTGTGTGGTTCTTTTGTCAGACACCCTTTGCTTATCTTCTGTGTTGGTGGTGGTGTGGGTAGCAAGGGTTCTTTTTTCTTTTCGCTTTTTCCTTATTGTGGTAGTTGTTCTTTTTCTTGTTGTTTTTGTCGTTCCATTGTGGTTGGGCACTTGGTTTTGAGGTGCTCTTCGCTTCCACACAAGTAACATCGAGGCCTCCTACCTTCTACCACCATGTATAGGTTATGGCCGTCTGGCAGCTCAATTTGATGTGGAATACTATTGATTGAATTCTGATCTATTTGCATCAAGGCCTGGATCATTTTACCGGACCAATTTTGCTGCTCTAAGGCAGAAATCTCTAGGATGTTTATGTTCTCCTCCATATTGTAACAAATGGGGATAACAGCCATTGTGTTTCTACTTCTGAAGGGACATTTTTGATGGAGATTTTGGTCACGCATTGTCCAAGGTAGGTCGGAACCAAAATTAGTTTCTCAGACTGTAAGGTTAGGGTTGAGAGGTCTTTTGCTTTTTCTTCGCTGTTGAAGCGAACTTGTATCGTTGTATATTTGTTCCACCAGTTCACATAGTTTTTATGTGTCCATATCGGACCATTTTTCTATTAGTTCCGGTGGTGCTTGCTCTGGTCTGCGTGTTTTTGAGTTAATTACTTTGTATACAATGGCTCTTTTTTGTATAATGTCTATGACATTTTGTGGTATGTTAAGTTGTAGGTTCGAACCTTGTTGGGTTAAAAGGGACTTTGTTTTATTTGTTCGGTTGTGAAATGTAATATAGTTTGTTTTTTGGGTTTTTTTTTGTTTTAGGGCTTCGGCAAAATTGGATTTGTTTTTGTTGTTGTCACTGGTGGTGGTGGTGGTGGTGGTGGTGGTGGTGGTGGTGGTGGTGTCATCGGTAGCAGAGGAGGCAGCTGTAGCAGCAGATGTTTTTGAAGTGGTGGTGTTGGTGTTGACAGCAGAGTCTTTGGTGGCGGTGATGGTGAATGGCCTAGCAACCTTGGTTTTGTTGTTGTTATTGTTGTTGTTATTGTTGTTATTGTTGTTGTTATTGTCACGTTCAAGCTATTAGGTTCAGCAAATAGTGGTGGGGGAAGGCTAGGAAAGTCTTCCTCTTTTGTTTGTGCAACCTCACTGGCGTCACGCATATGTCTTGCGTGCTGACCTCATGGTGTCCGGTAGCCATTTTTGAAAAAAAATATGGCTAAAATAAAACCACAATGTCCTTCAAAATTTTGGAAATTTCGCCCACGCAGGGGCGAAATTTTATGTAGGTGTTAATCAAGTTTTGGGGTGAATGTTGTAGCACAACTTTTAGACACAAAATATTCAAAAATAAACACATTTAAACATACTAAATGACCAACTTACGTGGAGCCGATTCGACTAGCGTCCGTCCACGGAGAGAATAGATAGATATGTACATACATATACATATATACATATACACACACACATATAGATACGTATATATATATATGCACATACCTGTACGTATATATGCATATACTCATTTACTATTTGTTTTTACATGATTGAACGCAGCGTCTCCAATTGTTAGTTTTTCGTAACTTCATATTTTCCGACGCTACTCTATCTCTTTCTCTTTCTCTATCATTTTCCCCCGTCTCGTTCTTCATCTTTACTACTACGTATCTCGCTTTACCCCTCTCGTTCTTCCTCTGTTACTACTACGTATCTCTTTTTCCCCCTCGTACTTCCTCTCTTTCTCTTTTCCTTTCGTTGCTCACCTATTCTTCTACTTCCTCCCTTTGTTTCTCCCTCTACCACTCTCTCTCTTCCCCTCGTTCTTCCTCTTTACTACTACGTATCCCGTTTTACCCCTCTCGTTCTTCCTCTGTTACTACTACGTATCTCTTTTTCCCCCTCGTACTTCCTCTCTTTCTCTTTTCCTCTCGTTGCTCACCTATTCTTCTACTTCCTCCCTTTGTTTCTCCCTCTGCCACTCTCTCTCTTCCCCTTACACCGGCATGGTCACATGCTTCCGGTCAATATTCTTTTTCTTCCTTGGCTGTCGCCGAGCAAACACACGGACCATTTCGTCCCTACTTTCAAGTTCGTGCTTCACAGCGTTCACACACAAACAATTTTTCTCGTCTGGCCGTAAAGCCTTTTCTGTTTGTTTTCCTGTCTTGTTTTTTGTCCGCCACAACATTCCTCCATGACAAGATTTAATTTGTGTATACAAATTTAATTTGCGGTCCATGGGAAGAGCTGTTTTAACGATGCGTCCTGCCTAGCTCTTCGAAACGCCGGTGTTAAAACGGAGGTAGCTGATGAAGTAGAATGTTCTCTACGTGGCTTGTGTGTTTTCTCGTCTCTGTTTTGTTTGCAATGCCCTGTACCCAGATATGCACCTACTCATTTACTATTTGTTTATATATATATATATATATATATATATATATATATATATATATATATATATATATATATATATATATATATATATATATATAAAACAAATAATAAATGAGTATATGCATATATACGTACAGGTATGTGCATACCTACGTCTACCTGTATGTATAGGTGCATATCTGGGTACAGGACATTGCAAACAAAACGTAGACAAGAAAATAATAATAACCAGAGTACAGAAAATACACAAGCCACATAGAGAACATTTTCCTTCATCAGCTACCCCCGTTTTAACACCGGCGTTTCGAAGAGTTGGTACATAAATGCACATACACATACATATATGTTTCGTCTTTGTAGGGAATTCTCTTGGAAATTTTATCAGTAAACTTTTTGGGAGTTTTTAAAATTTAATTTTGTTCTCTGTTCTTGTTTTAAGAAAACTAACTTCAAGCAACTTTTTCTGATCGATTTTTAAAAAGTATTTTCTGAACCTGTGTACTATTGAAAATTAGAATGAGGTATTGCCATCTATCGTCCCCTTTTTGGTCATCCCACGAATGCGGAAGTTTTCTTCAAATGACACTATGCACTTGTTCTTGAGATGTTCATCAATAAAAGATACGTTTTCGGGAACCACCAATCTAGACATTATTTTTCCCGTTTAACAATGTTGATGGTGAATGGGAAAGGTTTAGTAATTGCAGCCCTCCTGTAGTATCCAGCTTTATGAAACTCTAATGCTATATGAAGGTTTATGGAACGGTTTTGGTTGACATAGAGTTGGCAAGGTAATCGCTGTCACTTTTGCTGCAGTAGTTTGATGCTTTTCAGACAAAATATGTTTCACTGTTCTACTGCCCTCCTCTATACTTGCCAGAGCTGGATTACCTAGATTTGGGAATCCCAACATGATTTTAGAGACTGTACCTCTTAAAACATTAAACAATTTCAGCAGTTATAATGACTGAAGCTCCAGTCAATCCGCGCTCCAGCAATTTGTCCTCGACACGTATTTTAACTTATTTAAATACAAGTACCTGCAAGAAAGAAAAAAGAAAAACACTGAGCTATATCATGAAATATAAGGCATAGATAATGCATATATACAGACTAGGACAGTTTTGAGTTCGTCATATTGCTCGCAGAAAAATGCAGTTGAAAAAGTGGTAGTTCTATTATATTTTCCAACTCCTGCATGTATGTGAGTGTATATACATGTGTATATGTATACAGATGCACGCATGCACACACACACACACACACACACACACACACACATACAAATATAGTATGCATTTATATATAAATTCACATACACATCCATTACGAAAGGTTGCTCAAAAAAGAGAATAAATGGGAGGAAGAGATTCTGCCGAATATCGACCCAACAGAGGGACCAGCTATCCGAGTTGACAGTACCATGGTAGATAAAGCAATTAAGAGTATGAAGACAGGGAAAGCCCCCGGCCCATCAGGAATCACTGCAGAAATGCTCAAAATATCTGGCAGTGCCGGCTATAGCCTAGTCACCCGAATTGTTAACCCGGTGATACATGAAGGAGTCATACCCAATGACTGGTGTAGCAGCACCATAGTCAACTGATACAAAGGTAAAGGTAATGCTTTAGATACAAATAATTACAGAGGTATCAAGTTGTTAGATCAGGTAATGAAAGTCACGGAGAGGGTCATAGCCCAACTAATTAGGGACAGAGTCAGTTTAGATGAGATGCAGTTTGGGTTTGTGCTAGGGAAAAGCACCACTGATGCTATATTTCTGGTAAGACAGCTGCAGGAGAAATACCTAGCCAAAGATAAACCTCTGTACCTGGCTTTCGTTGACATGGAGAAAGCCTTTGACAGGGTCCCCCGAACCCTTATCTGGTGGTCAACGAGGGAACCAGGGACAGAAGAATGGTTAGTGAGAGCTGTGCGAGCCCTGTACAGAGATGCTGTCAGTAAGGTGAGGGTTGGCAACGAGTACAGTGAAGAATTCTGGGTAGAGGTAGGAGTCCACCAAGGTTCAGTCCTCAGCCCCCTCCTATTTATCATAGTCCTCCAGGCGATAACAGAGGAATTCAAGACAGGATGCCCCTGGGAGTTCCTCTATGCTGATGACCTTGCACTAATTGCTGAATCACTATCAGAACTAGAGGAGAAGTTTCAAGTGTGGAAGCAAGGACTAGAATCGAAGGGCCTTAGAGTCAACCTAGCTAAAACCAAAGTCCTAATAAGTAGGAAGGTAGACAAACCACAAACCCCTTCAGGTAGATGGCCCTGCTCGATCTGTAGAAAAGGCATAGATAGAAACTCTATAAGATGTACCCAGTGCAAGCTATAGACACATAAGAGGTGCAGCAATATCAAAGGAAGGTTAACTAGGAAGTTATTGTTTGTATGTAGCAGGTGTTCAGGAGCAAAAAACACTGAAAATGTGCAGAAAACAACTTTGGCCACATTCCAGGGAGAAAAACTAGACTTAGTTGATAGTTTCCGCTATCTAGGTGACCAAGTTAGTAGTGGGGGAGGGTGCACTGAAAGTGTAGCTGCTAGAATAAGAATAGCCTGAAAATTCTGAAAATGATATTCATCATATTTGGTAATACATCTGATCTGGAACATGGAGCTTCACCAGATTGAAGAAAAATACATAAAAGAAAAGGAAAGAAAAGAAGAGTCTCAAGAAGAAGATGAAAGGCTTAATATATTTAAATCATACCATTTCACTTACGTATCTCTTCGAGACGTTGAGTAAATGGCTAAACTTAAAATAGTAATTGGTGGGTTAATTTTTCTATGGGGTGGATAAGTAATAAAACAGTAAAATAAAAATTTACACCCAGTTTGATATAGTAGGTTTTTATCTGTCGATATCGAAAGAGTTACTAGTTAAGGGTTACTAGAGAATTTACTGATGTTAGTGATAGGGATATAGATGTAATTATGCATGCAAGGAGAAAAACAAGGAGAAAAAATTAAAATGTAGTGGTCAGCGATCTATCATGGCGACTGCCGGACAGAAAGTTCACACAGGAGAGCTAAGAAAAAGGGGAGATAACAAAGGGGAAAGAAGCGGTGAACCCAAATACGAGAAGCTGTGTGTGTGTGTGTGTGAGAGAGAATGCTGGTGATCTTAACGTATGTAGGTGTGAAAAAGTGGGGAAGGGAGAAGGGAGTTGGTCAGTGCTAGTGTGTGCGTGGTGGTGTGTTGTGAAGTGATGTGTGGTGTGATATGGTGTAATGTGGTATGATGTGAAAGTGTTGGGAGGTGGGGAAGGCGAAGGCGGGGAGGCGAGAGTGGGGAAAGCATGGGTGGAGTGTGGGTTATATATATATATATATATATATATATATATATATATATATATATATAAGAAACCAGTGTGTAAAAAAATTCAATAATGCCCTTTATATAAATATAAACGAATAATTATATTCTTGGGAATAGAAATTTCCCTTATGAAATTTTTTACACACTGGCTTCTTGATAAAATTCTTGTAAAAGAGTTTTATCCCTTTTTGAATTTATTTACCATATATATGTATATATATATATATATATATATATATATATATATATATATATATATATATATATATATATATATATATATATATATATGTATGTGTGTGTGTGTGTGTGTGTGTGTGTGTGTGTGTGTGTGTGTGTATATGTAGGTAGGTATGTACGTATGTATGTGTATGTGTATGTGTGTGTGTATGATGCATATCTATTGATAAGTGCATGCATCTTTCTGTTACATTAAAGTACGGTATGGCGTGACTAATTTTCTTAAGATCATTTACTTTTTTGCTTATGCTCTCTAGATAACCCAGTTTCGACCTAATGAAATGTGGATAAGTCCATCGAAAAGGAGTAGCGTAGAGAGTACGCATATATAGGTATACAATGTCTAAGCAGTGTAATTTCCTTATTTCTTTATTATTTTTGCCTTAAAATAGATGAATCTAATGCTGTCAAATTCTGAACAAAATTGATACGGCAGTAAAAAACTTGTAGGGTAAAAAGTGATTATATTTTAATAGAAATATCCTTATAGAGATCGCTGAGCAAAATAAACACTCAGTAATGAAGAATTCTTGAGTAAAGTAATAGATACGATTTACGATTTTTCCCTATATTCACATAAAAGTAGTTTGTATGTGAAGGCACGTGGCTTAGTGGTTAGGGCGCTTGGCTCACGATCGTAAGGTCGTGAGTTCAATTCCCGGTGACTCATTGTGTCCTTGAGCAAGACACTTTATTTCACGTTGCTCCAGTTCACTCAGCTGGCAAAAATGAGTAGTACATGTATTTCAAAGGGCCAGTCTTGTCACGCTGAGACTCCCTGAGACCTACGTTAGGGGTACACATGTCTGTGGATTGCTCAGTCAATTTCACGTTAATTTCATGAGCAGGCTGTTCCGTTGATCGTATCAGTTGGGACCCTTGTCTGCGTAACCGACGGCGTGCTCCTTTTTTAAATTTTATATCTGGTAACAGTTTATTTGATTTAAGCCTTTTGAAAAAATATATGAAAAACAGACGAAATAAATATGAATTTCAATTCAAACATATCGAAAATGAAACAACCAGTTGGTTTAAAAAAGAGCTGTTAACACGAAATATAATCAGAATGAAGAACGTAAAAGACAGTCATGAAGACATTTCAGAATATTAGTGAATCACATTTAACGCAAATGCAAGTGTCAAGCAAGCGACGCCCAGCAGTTTGTTTTAATTCAGAATCCTTAATGACGTGTGTTCTGTTTGACTTAATTTATTCATGTTGTAACCAGTTTTCGAACCTTACCGATAACTAGCGCAATTGCGTTAACCAGCTCAAGCATATAAAATTGTACATTCGTCCTGCAAAGGATATTCGTAGATCATTCCAGTTAACTTTGCTTCCTATCACAGTGACACAACTAGATCATGTGCCACCAGAGACAGCCTTTGAATTTGCTGCTTTTCCAGGCTTCCAAGCCTATACAGTATTATACAGGAGGCTCCAAGATGCTGCATCCATAAAATCTTTACCCAGAGCCGGTCAGCCTCCTCACCCCCAACTATCTTCGTTACTGCCCATTTGAAAGGCAGTAACTGAGGTGGGTTATTATACAGTTGGACGATTTGACTGAAGACTGGCTACACCAGGCTCCAGTCTGATTTGGCAGAGTTTCTACTGCTGGATGCCCTTCCTAACACCAACCACTCCAAGAGTGTAGTGGGTGCTTTTATGGGCCACCGGCACGAAGGCCAGTCAGGCGGTACTGACAACGGCCACGCTCAAAATGTTGTATTTTACGTGCTACCTGCACAGGAGCCAGTCCAGCGGCACTGGCAACGATCTCGCTCGAATGTCTTTACACGTGCCACCGGCACAAGTGCCAGGAAGGCGACGCTGGGCACAGGTGCCATCACGATTTCGCTTGCCCCAACAGGTCTTTGCAAACCGAGTTTAGTGTCCAATGGAGGAAGGTACGCATAAGTGGGCTGGCTACACCCCTGGCAGAGGCCTTGCATGCATAATTACATCTATATCCCTATCACTAACATCAGTAAATTCTCTAGTAACCCTTAACTAGTAACTCTTTCGATATCGACAGATAAAAACCTACTATATCAAACTGGGTGAACCTTACCCTGCCTTTACCCTGCCTTTACCCTGCTTTGCTTTAAACCAAGAAATAAACTCATTGGTGTTACACCATTAGAAGGACTACATTCCAATGATGGAACTTTGTATCTTTGTTCAGAGAAAGAATTCAAATGATTAAATACAGAATAGAAGAGACATACATACATACATACATACATACATACATACATACATACATAATGTAGTATAGATTTTATGAAGCATTGTCTGATATATATATAGATGTTTTAAATATGTTCTTAAAGCCAAATCAATACACATTATAGAAATTAATAATACAGGTTGATAGTTAATACATGTGTATGTATGCGTATGTGTATATATATAAATATATATATATATATATATATATATATACATAAATATATTTACACATATATATAAATGTGTGTATATATATATATATATAATGTAAACAGAAAATGGAGAAATATTGACCAACAACAATTGACTAACATCAATTATAACTTTTTAATTAAATACAAATAGACTGTATCCCACCTAACAGCTATTTCTCCTTCCAATGTTATACGGTATTGTCTAAACCTATTGGCTTATCCCATTATTGTAAATTTTTATTTTACTGTTTTATTACTTATCCACCCCATAGAAAAATTAACCCACCAATTACTATTTTAAGTTTAGCCATTTACTCAACGTCTCGAAGAGATACGTAAGTGAAATGGTATGATTTAAATATATTAAGCCTTTCATCTTCTTCTTGAGACTCTTCTTTTCTTTCCTTTTCTTTTATGTATTTTTCTTCAATCTGGTGAAGCTCCATGTTCCAGATCAGATGTATTACCAAATATGATGAATATCATTTTCAGAATTTTCAATGACTATACCATATAACATTGGAAACAGAAACAGTTGTTAGATGAGATACAGTGTAATTGTATTTAATTAAAAAGTAATAATTGATGTTAGTCAATTGTTGTTGATCAATATTTCTCCATTTTCTTTTTACTTTAAATTTGATTCCTGATAAACTCATGTTTATCTTTGTCATTACCTGTAACCTATGAGCATAATATGCCTACATATGTATGTCCAGGGTTAACATAGGTAATTATACCGTTACTATAATGGATATTTTTATCCCTTAGATGGTTATTCCAACCTTTAACTCAACTAAACTTGTATATATATATATCATTAAAGATATAGGGTAAAATATTATTAATTTATTAATAAATTAATAATCTTTTACCCTATATCTTTAATAATTATTCACTCCCTGATACTAAACCACAAATTTTTCTGCGGTATTGCTTGTGATGCACATGGTGATTCTTGAGGATGGATACGGATTGACTTGTCTATAAATTCGGACATGCTGCTTTTGTTATGTGATGCGCGATGTCGCCTGATCAAGCATACATGGTTTTTGCCAGCATTTTCAAATTTATAATCTGGAATAACATACTGATGATGGAAATGAATTATTTTACTATTCTGATCCAGAAACGCGTATATGTTTAATTAGAGGCTGGTTAATTTCGTTATTTTTTTCTTCTTGTATTTGCCTATGTGAGTTACAGTTATTTGCTATTTGTTAGAGACTTATTCTAGTAGTAGAATTAGCACTTTAACTGCTATTTCTAATTTTCGGTATGTGGTATGAGGTGAAGCAACAGTTGCTGATCCCTTAATTATACTTATATATATGTATATATGTATGTATATATGTATGTATGTATGTATGTATGTATGTATGTATGTATGTGTATATATATATATATATACTGTTTATGTCATAAAATTTAGAAACATCAAAAGACATGAAATAGAAAAAGTAAAATGCTGCCCAGTATTTACACACTATTATTTATAGCATAATCTACTTCGAGTACCATCATCAAAACAATTTATGTGTATATATGTATGCATGCATGTATGCATATCTGTTTGAATGCATGCATGTATTTTTCTCCTAGTTTTTACAGCTTTGCTGTCAACAGTAAAAGCATGTCTGAGCTTCTTAAAATGTTACACAATATTTGTAACTAAAAATGGCTCATAAACATGTTTGAGCTTTTAGTTGTTTTACAGACTAAGAGATTATTACCTTACTTGGAAACAGATGAAGGTTGGCAACAGGAAAGGCATCCAGTCACAGAAAATCTAACTTAGTTCTGCCTGATCCATGCAAGCATGGAAAAGTAGACATTAAAACAATGAGATGATAATGATGATTGCTAAATCATCATCATCATCATCATCATCGTTTAACGTCCGCTTTCCATGCTAGCATGGGTTGGACGATTTGACTGAGGATTGGTGCAACCGGATGGCTACACCAGGCTCCAATCTAATTTGGCAGAGTTTCTACAGCTGGATGCCCTTCCTAACGCCAACCACTCAGAGAGTGTAGTGGGTGCTTTTACGTGTCACCCGCACGAAAACGGCCACGCTCGAAATGGTGTCTTTTATGTGCCACCCGCACAAGAGCCAGTCCAGGGGCCCTGGCAACGATCTCACTTGGCTTGCCGGGTCTTCTCACGCACAGCACATTTCCAAAGGTCTCGGTCAGTAGTCATCGCCTCGGTGAGGCCCAATGTTCGAAGGTCTTGCCTCACCACCTCAGCCCAGGTCTTCCTGGGCCTACCTCTTCCACGGGTTCCCTCAACTGTTAGGGAGTGGCACTTTTTCACGCAGCTATCCTCATTCATTCTCACCACATGTCCAAACCAGCGCATGCACACCACTACTGATGCTTCTTATGTTCAGCTTTTCTCTCAAGATACTTACACTCTGACGGGTATGCACATTTACATTACACATCCAGCAGAGCATACTGGCTTCATTCCTTGCGAGCTTACGCATGTCCTCAGCAGTCACAGCCCATGTTTCACTGCCACGTAGCATGGCTGTTCATACACATGCGTCATAAAGTCTGCCTTTTACTCTGAGTGAGAGTCCCTTTGTCGCCAGCAGAGGTAAGAGCTCTCTAAACTTGGCCCAGGCTATTCTTATTCTAGCAATTACACTTTCAGCGCACCCACCCCCACTACTAACTTGGTCACCCAGATAGCGGAAGCTATCAACTACCTCTAGTTTTTCTCCCTGGAATGAGATAGAAGTTGTTTCCTGTTTGTTTACAGTGTTTATTGCACCTGAACATCTGCCACATACAAAAACTAACTTTGTATGTGGCAGATGTTCAGGTGCAATAAACACAACCCGTTAAGACACAATCACATCCAGCGGAGCATGCTGGCTTCATTCCTTGCGAGCTTACGCATGTCCTCAGCAGTCACAGCCCATGTTTCACTGCCATGTAGCATGGCTGTTCATACACATCCGTCATAAAGTCTGCCTTTTACTCTGAGTGATTGTGTCTTAACGGGTTGTGACAGGTACATCTTGTATATATATATATATATATATATATATATATATATATATATATATATATATATATATTAGTTTATGTATATATTAATATTATCTCAGTTTTAAAAAAAACCTTTGATAATGTAAATATGTTAATAGTTAGCAGAGGTAGCAAAATTACACTAGAAACCAAGATATCACAGCCATTTTACAGGTAGAGATACCAAGTTAAAGTGATACATTTTGAGAAGATATGAATAATAATAATAAATGGAGCAAAACGCATATAAATAAAAGTTCCTTTAATTCCTACACATGTTTCAAAATATATGAGAGCTCTTCTACTGACCATGTAACATCTTAGCTCGTAAGTTACCTCATCATTTCGTATTTGTCTTATATGTTGATTCCCTGAAGATGAATATATGAGGAATTCCAGCAGCTCTTACTTCTTTGTAGAAGGGCTCTCATATATTTTGAAACATGTGTAGAAATTAAAGTAACTTTTATTTATATGCGTTTTGCTCCATTTATTATTATTATTCATATATACATACATACATATATATATATATATATATATATATATATATATATATATATATATATATATATATACATATAAAAGTGAGTTTTGGAGTGATATATTACCCGGGTTGATACCGTATTAGCTCTCAGTTGAGTTCCAGTTGACGGCTAACCATAACAATCAGTATCCAACGTCTGTGTCTACAATTAGATATTAGTTGCTCTGTGAATTCTTCCAATGGGTAATTCCGTGTGCTCTGCGCTGGACTGTAAAAATTGCCTGGAGTATTCAACTCCTCCCATTGCAACTGATCTTCATCTATAAAAAGATAGTCTCTCTGTTTTATGCCTTTTCATTAAGAATGATGAAGATTAGTATTTTATTTTAAATAAAATAGTAATTTTCCCTTTTAAGAAAAAAAATCAAGCACCCCTGATTCAAAAAATATCTCATAAAAATATAGGGGGAATTTCTCTTTCAGTCCACGGCACTCGAAAGTTGTATAAATGATTAAGGGAAGAAAAAGTAAAAAACAAAAAAAGAACAACAGACAGTGGTAGCTGCGACGACTCTTTGAAGTGTCAACTTTTTCAACTGGATTTGTTTTCTTAAAGGGGGAAATGACAATTTTATTTGTAATCTTTATCATCTTAATCAAATGGAAGGAAAACAGACAAACTTTCTATTGCATCATTGTATATATATAAATTTCCAGAATTCAAGAGAATCAGGTATTTAAATAGTAAAGAACCAAGGTCAGGTCGGTGATAGCGCTATCATGTACAAGCAATATTTAAGGACAAATACATACTTACTAAAGTAAACACGGATTTGACTGGGTGTGCGTACAATCATAAATGACTGAATACACAAGTCGCCAAGGTCACACAATTGGGTCAGCAGAATCAAATGGCACCATGTACTTGTTCTTGAGATGTTCAAAATCCTTACCTGATGAAAACGGGTTTTTGTTTTTGCATGATGTAACACTTCTACTCATTCATAAAAGATACGGCTGAAAAGATTTAGTGAACAACAATCCCTCTGTTGTTAGGCCTCACCGAGGCAATGACTTGCGACCGTGACCTTTGGAAATATGCTGTGCGTGAGAAGACCCGGCAGGCCAAGTGAGACCAAAATCCAAGGCCTCTGCCAGGGATGTAGCCAGCCCACTTACACGTAACATTCCTTTATTGGACACTAAACTCCGCTTGCGAAGACATGGTGAGGCAAGTGAAATCGAAATTGAACTAAATTTGTAGGAACACTAAACTCGGCTTGCGAAGACCTGTTGGGGCAAGCGAAAGCGAAATCATAATGGCACCTGTACCAGTGGAGCACTAAGAGCACCGTCAGAGCGTGATCGTTGCCAGAGCAGCTGTCTGGCTTCCGTGTCGGTGGCACGTAAATAGCACTAGCGTGATCGTTATCAACATCGCCTTCCCGGCACTTGTACCAGTGGCACGTGAAAAGTCATTCGAGCGAGATCGTTGCCAGTGCCGATGGACTGGCTCCTGTGCAGGTGACACGTAAAATACACCATTTCGAGCGTGACCGTTGATCGTTACCAACGTTGCCTTCCTGGCACTTGTGCCAGTGGCACGTGAAAAGACATTCGAGCGAGATCGTTGCCAGTGCCGATGGACTGGCCCCTGTGCAGGTGACACGTAATATACCATTTCGAGCGTGGCCTTTGCCAGTAAGACATCCGAGCGAGATCGTTGCCAGTGCCGATGGACTGGCTCCTGTGCAGATGGCACGTAAAACACACCATTTCGAGCGTGGCCGTTGCCAGTACCCGCCTGACTGGTCCTCGTGCCGGTGGCACGTAAAAGCACCCACTACACTCTCGGAGTGGTTGGCGTTAGGAAGGGCATCCAGCTGTAGAAACTCTGCCAAATCAGATTGGAGCCTGGTGTCGCCTCCTGGTCCACCAGTCAAATCGTCCAACCCATGCTAGCATGGAAAGCGGACGTTAAACGATGATGATGATGATAGATAGATAGATAGATAGACAGACAGACAGACAGATAGATAGATAGATAGATAGATAGATAGATAGATAGATAGATAGATAGATAGATATGTTTCTTTATTAGCCACACAGGGCTAAACACAGAGGGGACAAGTTACAAAGTAGAGCTTTTCTATTTGGAGAAGGAAGGAAAAAAAGGTGGGGTAGATTTTCGATCAAAAGGGATCGTGAAAAAAAAGGAAAAAAACGATCAATAGGGATCGTGTATCACAGAAATGTCATGATGTAAAGTGTAAAGGGGGAAACAGATTAGGTTTATCCGTAGGAAGAAAAGCCTACGGAAAAGACCATGGTAACCTTGGCCAATAACGTCATGCAGAAAAACACAACACAGTAAGTGACTCTCTTTTTACCTTTTTTTTTTTTCTGGTTCATGGGATTATGCTCAAGGTGGCTCCGTCATTCACACGTGCCATCCTTGCTACATTCACCCATCTTTTCTTGAAGCATTCAGTAGACAGAACTTCCCTCTCTACTCTTACCTTCCTCTTCAAGTGATACTTGGAAAAGTTGATGAGAGATTCACCAGAGAGAAAAGTGTTTGTCTCTAGACCTTTCAGACTCGTCCACCATACACATTCTTTCGCCATAGACACAAGTACGATGAACATGGCTCTTCTCTCCCGTTTCAAGAAAGGGGGTGCGACAATATTCACGATAGACTCAGCTGATAAACTGACTCGTCCCACACGCGATAGCAGTCGTTCGACATAAGCCCACCGGTCGGAAATGGTTGGACACTGTACGAGTGCATGCAGAACAGTTTCGTCGCTCTGTCCGCATCTCGGGCAGGTCGGCCCCGAGCCATGCCTGTAGAGCCATGCCTGTAGAGCTTATCCTGAACGGGTAGCGCTTCCCGATAGCACTGCCAGGCCAGGGATCTCTGGAAGTTGTCCATAGGTCCCGGCCTGAAAGTCGTCTTGAACAGTGGGGGTCAGGTCTTCCTCGTCGACGCCCAGGTTCGCCCCGAGATCGTCGTCGTATCTCCCCTCCACTGATCCCCTATAGAATGCTTTGGTTGTGTTGCAGTCGCTCAAGGTCGACCCGGGATGGCATAGTTGCTCGAGAGCAACGTGACACTCGCGGTGCCATTCGCCCTTCCTCAGCCTCTTTTTGATCCACGACTGCAGTTCGGTCAAGATCAGTTGTGGAAAAGCGCGCCTCACAAACGGCGACCACACATATTCACCGTCATCTACGTAGAGCCGGAGATGTTGCAGTCTCAGCATCATCAATCACGGCATGCCCAGCCCTCTTTTTAACGGGTGTTGGCAGCAAACGGATCGCCTGACCATCGGAACACTTCCTTTCCACAAGAAGCGGAAGAGAATTCGTTCCAGTTTGGTGATGGTAGGGTCGGGACAAAGCACGACGGTCAGGCGGTAGTAGATGACGGACGCGATGTATGTGTTCGCCACCTCCGCTCGACCTTATTGGGACAGTTTCCTCTCGGCCCATTGCCGGGCGAGAGTAGCCACCCTACTCATTATTTCATCCCAGTTCAAACCAAACCCTGAGCAACTCGACCGGACCGTTGGTCCAGTGTCCCACAACGGAGGCGCTGCCTGACGGCATGGGTTTGCTTCTCCTGGTGCCGAGCCGCAATCCCACTGACCTTTCCTGGTTGATTTTCACTCCTGTTACCGCTTCGTAGTCTTTCAGTGTCTTGCAGACCAGCTTGATGTGCTGTGGGCTAGACACTGACGGTGACGTCGTCCGCGTATGCGGACACACTCGTCCCGCATCCCAATTATCGTGGGATGCCCCTCAGCGTCGCCAGCTTCCGCAGTAGTGGATTGAGAGTCAATACATACAGAAGCGACGAGAGGGAGCATCCCTGACGGACCGAATGTGCAATGTCGAACGGTCTCGATAGATGCCCATTCATGCAAATTACCGAATGGACGCCTCTGTACAAGGCAGCTATCCAGCCGCGGAAGACGGGACCAAAACCAGCCGCTATGAGGACAGCCTCCAAGTATAGAAAGCTTTCGATTGATCCAAATTGATCAGGGCCTCACCCATGCCAGGTTCCTTAACTACCCTGTCTATGATGTAGCGCATCAGGTGGAGGTTGTCATGGATGCTCCAGACTGGCACGGTGCACGTTTGCCCCTTGTCGACCAGTTTCTCGATGACATGCGCCAACCTCTTGGCTAACATCTTGGCCAAAATTTTCAAGTCTGCATTGAGCAGAGTGATGGGCCTAAAGTTATCTATTACGTCCCCCTTGTTTGGATCTTTCATCAGCAGCGTTACAGCTCCTCGGCTCACAAAACCAGTGATGCTCCCGTTTTGCTGTCAAGACGTCCCCAAACAAGTCTGGCATACAACTGTAAAGCTCGTAGGGCAGACCGTCCAGACCCGGCGATTTGTCCCTCGAGCATTCTGCCATCGCGTCCCGCACTTCCGCCGCCATGCTGGCACCTTTGCAGCACCTTGCCTCTGTTGTCGAGTCATGGCAGGCTGTGCAGGTAGGCACTGAAGTCCACTCTGTGTTCTCGCTCGCCACTCGTCGCGAACAGTCGGGCAAAATGCTGCTGAAAGGCCTCACACCTTTTACTTGGCTTGAGTAATTCACGCCCTCGTTCATCTACCAGAGACCGCCTCTCATGCGGCTCCAATACCTTCGTCCCTTAGAGCACGCATCCTAGCTCTGACAACACACCATTCGTGTTTGGCGTTGAAGTGTTGGTCGAGAGCCAACGTCGGATGCGATGCCACTTCTAATCGCCTCTTCTATCTTCTTAACTAGGTCACCCTCTACTCTGTTTATATCTATGGCTAGTGCTTTGCTATTCCTAATCGCTTCTGCTTTTATTGCTCTCTTGAGGGTGAACCACCATTTGTTATTGATGATGGCTCCCGTCAAAGCCCTCTTTACTAGCATGCTAATCCGGTCTCTGAAAACCTGTCTCGACGGGAAAGACATATTTAGTTTCCAGTAGCTGGGACCCTGCATATGTCTTATCTAAGTCAGCGTACACGTCACAATTTTGTGGTCCGTGTAGCTGACTATGTGGAATTGTGGACACCCTACGCCATCTCTATCTACTCTCCTACACAATATTCTATCTAGATGCAATCTCGACAACCCAATGCGGTTGCTCCATGTCCACGTTGGCGCATTCGAGTGGTCGAGTCGGTACCTGTCAGCCAATTGAAAGCGTCTGAGCAGGTCTCTGAGGCATTTGCATCCCCGTCTATTCCTATCTCTGCCCACGTAGTCTAGATGCGTGTCCAAGGTAGCATTCCAATCCCCCACTAAAAGTAAAGGACGAGACATTCCTAGGAATACTTCTAGACGTCGAAAGAAATCCGGCCGACCTGTTAAAGGCAGTGCATAGACTGATATGAGTTGTAAAGCACACCCATCGCTGCCGTCGACATCCAGAACAACCAGTCTACCCTCCAGGTCTATGAATACTGTCTTTACTTCGAGATCCAGACTCTTGCGGAAAAGTACCGCAGTGCTACTACCGCCCATTCTCGGCAGACAGGGAGAAAAATAAATGTTAAACTGTCTGCCAAACATGGACTTTAGGGCCCGTGGCTCATGGAGTCTGGTCTCACTTATGGCTATGGTTTCTAATTCATGTGACTTTATGTCGTTTAAGAGGTGTCCTTGTTCCCAAGGGGACCCCAAGCCATGCACATTCACACAACCAATCTTGAGCATAATGATGTGTGTATTTAAACACAAACGATAGGAACAGAGTCACTTACCGTGCGAAAGTTTTTATGTCTCCTCCGAATTTTCCTTGAGGAGATCGCTATAGAGTTTTTTGGAAGAGTATTTCTGACGTCTTCCAACCGCGTTGGGTTAAATGGCTTTTAGTATGTGGTGCAGGACTGGTGTGATGTGCAGTATTTTGATGTATTCTGGTGGTGTTGTGTATGGGTGGTTGCTTGTTTTTTTTATGTCTTCGTGTGTAATATTAGTTTTTGTGTTGACGTATTCTATCAACTCTGTATTTTTCATGTTGATGGCAGTGAGCATTGTGCATGTGTTTGTTTTTGAGGTGTTGTTGTTGGTGTTGGCGTTGGGAGTGTTTTCGAGAGTTGTGTATCTCCCTGCTTTGTTGGTGTTGACTTTTGTTCTCTTTTTGCTCCTCTTCCTCCTTCCTTTTCTGGCTATTTGCCATTTCTCACTGGTTTCGTCTTCCGACGAAATTTCTGAGAAATCGGACGGGGGTAGGGGCATGTTGTAGGCTTCTATGGGTGTTTGTGTAGGTGGTTGTGTTGTTGTTTTCGTTGATGTTGGCTGTTTGTATGTGGTGTATTCGATATAGGGGAAGGGGTATCAGTTTTTGTGTTTTCTTTTGGTCTTTTGGTTTCTTTAGTTCTTACTGTTGTTGTTAGTGGTGGTGGTGGTGTTTTTCCAGGTGCTGGTGTATGTTCATTTGTTGGCGTTGGCATGTTTGGTTTGTGTGGTTCTTTTGTCAGACACCCTTTGCTTATCTTCTGTGTTGGTGGTGGTGTGGGTAGCAAGGGTTCTTTTTTCTTTTCGCTTTTTCCTTATTGTGGTAGTTGTTCTTTTTCTTGTTGTTTTTGTCGTTCCATTGTGGTTGGGCACTTGGTTTTGAGGTGCTCTTCGCTTCCACACAAGTAACATCGAGGCCTCCTACCTTCTACCACCATGTATAGGTTATGGCCGTCTGGCAGCTCAATTTGATGTGGAATACTATTGATTGAATTCTGATCTATTTGCATCAAGGCCTGGATCATTTTACCGGACCAATTTTGCTGCTCTAAGGCAGAAATCTCTAGGATGTTTATGTTCTCCTCCATATTGTAACAAATGGGGATAACAGCCATTGTGTTTCTACTTCTGAAGGGACATTTTTGATGGAGATTTTGGTCACGCATTGTCCAAGGTAGGTCGGAACCAAAATTAGTTTCTCAGACTGTAAGGTTAGGGTTGAGAGGTCTTTTGCTTTTTCTTCGCTGTTGAAGCGAACTTGTATCGTTGTATATTTGTTCCACCAGTTCACATAGTTTTTATGTGTCCATATCGGACCATTTTTCTATTAGTTCCGGTGGTGCTTGCTCTGGTCTGCGTGTTTTTGAGTTAATTACTTTGTATACAATGGCTCTTTTTTGTATAATGTCTATGACATTTTGTGGTATGTTAAGTTGTAGGTTCGAACCTTGTTGGGTTAAAAGGGACTTTGTTTTATTTGTTCGGTTGTGAAATGTAATATAGTTTGTTTTTTGGGGGTTTTTTTGTTTTAGGGCTTCGGCAAAATTGGATTTGTTTTTGTTGTTGTCACTGGTGGTGGTGGTGGTGGTGGTGGTGGTGGTGGTGGTGGTGGTGTCATCGGTAGCAGAGGAGGCAGCTGTAGCAGCAGATGTTTTTGAAGTGGTGGTGTTGGTGTTGACAGCAGAGTCTTTGGTGGCGGTGATGGTGAATGGCCTAGCAACCTTGGTTTTGTTGTTGTTATTGTTGTTGTTATTGTTGTTATTGTTGTTGTTATTGTCACGTTCAAGCTATTAGGTTCAGCAAATAGTGGTGGGGGAAGGCTAGGAAAGTCTTCCTCTTTTGTTTGTGCAACCTCACTGGCGTCACGCATATGTCTTGCGTGCTGACCTCACGGTGTCCGGTAGCCATTTTTGAAAAAAAATATGGCTAAAATAAAACCACAATGTCCTTCAAAATTTTGGAAATTTCGCCCACGCAGGGGCGAAATTTTATGTAGGTGTTAATCAAGTTTTGGGGTGAATGTTGTAGCACAACTTTTAGACACAAAATATTCAAAAATAAACACATTTAAACATACTAAATGACCAACTTACGTGGAGCCGATTCAACTAGCGTCCGTCCATGGAGAGAATAGATAGATATGTACATACATATACATATATACATATACACACACACATATAGATACGTATATATATATATGCACATACCTGTACGTATATATGCATATACTCATTTACTATTTGTTTTTACATGATTGAACGCAGCGACTCCAATTGTTAGTTTTTCGTAACTTCATATTTTCCGACGCTACTCTATCTCTTTCTCTTTCTCTATCATTTTCCCCCTCTCGTTCTTCATCTTTACTACTACGTATCTCGCTTTACCCCTCTCGTTCTTCCTCTGTTACTACTACGTATCTCTTTTTCCCCCTCGTACTTCCTCTCTTTCTCTTTTCCTTTCGTTGCTCACCTATTCTTCTACTTCCTCCCTTTGTTTCTCCCTCTACCACTCTCTCTCTTCCCCTCGTTCTTCCTCTTTACTACTACGTATCCCGTTTTACCCCTCTCGTTCTTCCTCTGTTACTACTACGTATCTCTTTTTCCCCCTCGTACTTCCTCTCTTTCTCTTTTCCTCTCGTTGCTCACCTATTCTTCTACTTCCTCCCTTTGTTTCTCCCTCTGCCACTCTCTCTCTTCCCCTTACACCGGCATGGTCACATGCTTCCGGTCAATATTCTTTTTCTTCCTTGGCTGTCGCCGAGCAAACACACGGACCATTTCGTCCCTACTTTCAAGTTCGTGCTTCACAGCGTTCACACACAAACAATTTTTCTCGTCTGGCCGTAAAGCCTTTTCTGTTTGTTTTCCTGTCTTGTTTTTTGTCCGCCACAACATTCCTCCATGACAAGATTTAATTTGTGTATACAAATTTAATTTGCGGTCCATGGGAAGAGCTGTTTTAACGATGCGTCCTGCCTAGCTCTTCGAAACGCCGGTGTTAAAACGGAGGTAGCTGATGAAGTAGAATGTTCTCTACGTGGCTTGTGTGTTTTCTCGTCTCTGTTTTGTTTGCAATGCCCTGTACCCAGATATGCACCTACTCATTTACTATTTGTTTATATATATATATATATATATATATATATATATATATATATATATATATATATATATATATATATATATATATATATATATATATATAAAACAAATAATAAATGAGTATATGCATATATACGTACAGGTATGTGCATACCTACGTCTACCTGTATGTATAGGTGCATATCTGGGTACAGGACATTGCAAACAAAACGTAGACAAGAAAATAATAATAACCAGAGTACAGAAAATACACAAGCCACATAGAGAACATTTTCCTTCATCAGCTACCCCCGTTTTAACACCGGCGTTTCGAAGAGTTGGTACATAAATGCACATACACATACATATATGTTTCGTCTTTGTAGGGAATTCTCTTGGAAATTTTATCAGTAAACTTTTTGGGAGTTTTTAAAATTTAATTTTGTTCTCTGTTCTTGTTTTAAGAAAACTAACTTCAAGCAACTTTTTCTGATCGATTTTTAAAAAGTATTTTCTGAACCTGTGTACTATTGAAAATTAGAATGAGGTATTGCCATCTATCGTCCCCTTTTTGGTCATCCCACGAATGCGGAAGTTTTCTTCAAATGACACTATGCACTTGTTCTTGAGATGTTCATCAATAAAAGATACGTTTTCGGGAACCACCAATCTAGACATTATTTTTCCCGTTTAACAATGTTGATGGTGAATGGGAAAGGTTTAGTAATTGCAGCCCTCCTGTAGTATCCAGCTTTATGAAACTCTAATGCTATATGAAGGTTTATGGAACGGTTTTGGTTGACATAGAGTTGGCAAGGTAATCGCTGTCACTTTTGCTGCAGTAGTTTGATGCTTTTCAGACAAAATATGTTTCACTGTTCTACTGCCCTCCTCTATACTTGCCAGAGCTGGATTACCTAGATTTGGGAATCCCAACATGATTTTAGAGACTGTACCTCTTAAAACATTAAACAATTTCAGCAGTTATAATGACTGAAGCTCCAGTCAATCCGCGCTCCAGCAATTTGTCCTCGACACGTATTTTAACTTATTTAAATACAAGTACCTGCAAGAAAGAAAAAAGAAAAACACTGAGCTATATCATGAAATATAAGGCATAGATAATGCATATATACAGACTAGGACAGTTTTGAGTTCGTCATATTGCTCGCAGAAAAATGCAGTTGAAAAAGTGGTAGTTCTATTATATTTTCCAACTCCTGCATGTATGTGAGTGTATATACATGTGTATATGTATACAGATGCACGCATGCACACACACACACACACACACACACACACACACATACAAATATAGTATGCATTTATATATAAATTCACATACACATCCATTACGAAAGGTTGCTCAAAAAAGAGAATAAATGGGAGGAAGAGATTCTGCCGAATATCGACCCAACAGAGGGACCAGCTATCCGAGTTGACAGTACCATGGTAGATAAAGCAATTAAGAGTATGAAGACAGGGAAAGCCCCCGGCCCATCAGGAATCACTGCAGAAATGCTCAAAATATCTGGCAGTGCCGGCTATAGCCTAGTCACCCGAATTGTTAACCCGGTGATACATGAAGGAGTCATACCCAATGACTGGTGTAGCAGCACCATAGTCAACTGATACAAAGGTAAAGGTAATGCTTTAGATACAAATAATTACAGAGGTATCAAGTTGTTAGATCAGGTAATGAAAGTCACGGAGAGGGTCATAGCCCAACTAATTAGGGACAGAGTCAGTTTAGATGAGATGCAGTTTGGGTTTGTGCTAGGGAAAAGCACCACTGATGCTATATTTCTGGTAAGACAGCTGCAGGAGAAATACCTAGCCAAAGATAAACCTCTGTACCTGGCTTTCGTTGACATGGAGAAAGCCTTTGACAGGGTCCCCCGAACCCTTATCTGGTGGTCAACGAGGGAACCAGGGACAGAAGAATGGTTAGTGAGAGCTGTGCGAGCCCTGTACAGAGATGCTGTCAGTAAGGTGAGGGTTGGCAACGAGTACAGTGAAGAATTCTGGGTAGAGGTAGGAGTCCACCAAGGTTCAGTCCTCAGCCCCCTCCTATTTATCATAGTCCTCCAGGCGATAACAGAGGAATTCAAGACAGGATGCCCCTGGGAGTTCCTCTATGCTGATGACCTTGCACTAATTGCTGAATCACTATCAGAACTAGAGGAGAAGTTTCAAGTGTGGAAGCAAGGACTAGAATCGAAGGGCCTTAGAGTCAACCTAGCTAAAACCAAAGTCCTAATAAGTAGGAAGGTAGACAAACCACAAACCCCTTCAGGTAGATGGCCCTGCTCGATCTGTAGAAAAGGCATAGATAGAAACTCTATAAGATGTACCCAGTGCAAGCTATAGACACATAAGAGGTGCAGCAATATCAAAGGAAGGTTAACTAGGAAGTTATTGTTTGTATGTAGCAGGTGTTCAGGAGCAAAAAACACTGAAAATGTGCAGAAAACAACTTTGGCCACATTCCAGGGAGAAAAACTAGACTTAGTTGATAGTTTCCGCTATCTAGGTGACCAAGTTAGTAGTGGGGGAGGGTGCACTGAAAGTGTAGCTGCTAGAATAAGAATAGCCTGAAAATTCTGAAAATGATATTCATCATATTTGGTAATACATCTGATCTGGAACATGGAGCTTCACCAGATTGAAGAAAAATACATAAAAGAAAAGGAAAGAAAAGAAGAGTCTCAAGAAGAAGATGAAAGGCTTAATATATTTAAATCATACCATTTCACTTACGTATCTCTTCGAGACGTTGAGTAAATGGCTAAACTTAAAATAGTAATTGGTGGGTTAATTTTTCTATGGGGTGGATAAGTAATAAAACAGTAAAATAAAAATTTACAATAATGGGATATGCCAATAGGTTTAGACAATACCGTATAACATTGGAAGGAGAAACAGCTGTTAGGTGGGATACAGTCTATTTGTATTTAATTAAAAAGTTATAATTGATGTTAGTCAATTGTTGTTGGTCAATATTTCTCCATTTTCTGTTTACATCATATATATATATATATATATACACACATTTATATATATGTGTAAATATATTTATGTATATATATATATATATATATATATATATATATATATATATATATATATATATATATACACATACACATACATACACATACATACACATGTATTAACCATCAACCTGTATTATTAATTTCTATAATGTGTATTGATTTGGCTTTAAGAACATATTTAAAACATCTATATATATATCAGACAATGCTTCATAAAATCTATACTACATTATGTATGTATGTATGTATGTATGTATGTATGTATGTCTCTTCTATTCTGTATTTAATCATTTGAATTCTTTCTCTGAACAAAGATACAAAGTTCCATCATTGGAATGTAGTCCTTCTAATGGTGTAACACCAATGAGTCTATTTCTTGGTTTAAAGCAAAGCAGGGTAAGGTTCACCCAGTTTGATATAGTAGGTTTTTATCTGTCGATATCGAAAGAGTTACTAGTTAAGGGTTACTAGAGAATTTACTGATGTTAGTGATAGGGATATAGATGTAATTATGCATGCAAGGAGAAAAACAAGGAGAAAAAATTAAAATGTAGTGGTCAGCGATCTATCATGGCGACTGCCGGACAGAAAGTTCACACAGGAGAGCTAAGAAAAAGGGGAGATAACAAAGGGGAAAGAAGCGGTGAATCCAAATACGAGAAGCTGTGTGTGTGTGTGTGAGAGAGAGAATGCTGGTGATCTTAACGTATGTAGGTGTGAAAAAGTGGGGAAGGGAGAAGGGAGTTGGTCAGTGCTAGTGTGTGCGTGGTGGTGTGTTGTGAAGTGATGTGTGGTGTGATATGGTGTAATGTGGTATGATGTGAAAGTGTTGGGAGGTGGGGAAGGCGAAGGCGGGGGAGGCGAGAGTGGGGAAAGCATGGGTGGAGTGTGGGTTATATATATATATATATATATATATATATATATATATATATATATATATATATATATATTCGTTTATATTTATATAAAGGGCATTATTACAGAAAAATATTAACGCCACACAGTGGACTTCTCAAAATAACCACATTTAGTACCTAATGCGAGGAAAAACAACCAACAGAAGATGACCAACTTTCTTTTAAATAAACTTAACTGTGTATCGACCGGTTTCGCGATTACTAGAATGAATCTAGATTTCGTTCATCAGCACAGTATTGTCCCAAAAATATATATAAATAAACAGAATTCTCACCTCACCAAAAACGAACACACTACGTATCCGACAGAGTAAAGGGAATGAAGTTTATCTGTATATATCTTCATCAAAGAAGCGGGAAATACTTCCGGGTTGTTTTTGGGTACCCATGTGGACACAGGAATAAAAATTCAACATTGAATATATTCCGTGTATATATTTCGTAAATAAATTCAAAAAGGGATAAAACTCTTTTACAAGAATTTTATCAAGAAGCCAGTGTGTAAAAAAATTCATAAGGGAAATTTCTATTCCCAAGAATATAATTATTCGTTTATATTTATATAAAGGGCATTATTACAGAAAAATAATAACGCCACACAGTGGACTTCTCAAAATAACCACATTTAGTACCTAATGCGAGGAAAAACAACCAACAGAAGATGACCAAAGGGATAAAACTCTTTTACAAGAATTTTATCAAGAAACCAGTGTGTAAAAAAATTCAATAATGCCCTTTATATAAATATAAACGAATAATTATATTCTTGGGAATAGAAATTTCCCTTATGAATTTTTTTACACACTGGCTTCTTGATAAAATTCTTGTAAAAGAGTTTTATCCCTTTTTGAATTTATTTACCATATATATGTATATATATATATATATATATATATATATATATATATATATGTGTGTGTGTGTGTGTGTGTGTGTGTGTGTGTGTGTGTGTGTGTGTGTGTGTGTGTGTGTGTGTGTGTGTGTATGTAGGTAGGTATGTACGTATGTATGTGTATGTGTATGTGTGTGTGTATGATGCATATCTATTGATAAGTGCATGCATCTTTCTGTTACATTAAAGTACGGTATGGCGTGACTAATTTTCTTAAGATCATTTACTTTTTTGCTTATGCTCTCTAGATAACCCAGTTTCGACCTAATGAAATGTGGATAAGTCCATCGAAAAGGAGTAGCGTAGAGAGTACGCATATATAGGTATGCAATGTCTAAGCAGTGTAATTTCCTTATTTCTTTATTATTTTTGCCTTAAAATAGATGAATCTAATGCTGTCAAATTCTGAACAAAATTGATACGGCAGTAAAAAACTTGTAGGGTAAAAAGTGATTATATTTTAATAGAAATATCCTTATAGAGATCGCTGAGCAAAATAAACACTCAGTAATGAAGAATTCTTGAGTAAAGTAATAGATACGATTTACGATTTTTCCCTATATTCACATAAAAGTAGTTTGTATGTGAAGGCACGTGGCTTAGTGGTTAGGGCGTTTGGCTCACGATCGTAAGGTCGTGAGTTCAATTCCCGGTGACTCATTGTGTCCTTGAGCAAGACACTTTATTTCACGTTGCTCCAGTTCACTCAGCTGGCAAAAATGAGTAGTACATGTATTTCAAAGGGCCAGTCTTGTCACGCTGAGACTCCCTGAGACCTACGTTAGGGGTACACATGTCTGTGGATTGCTCAGTCAATTTCACGTTAATTTCATGAGCAGGCTGTTCCGTTGATCGTATCAGTTGGGACCCTTGTCTGCGTAACCGACGGCGTGCTCCTTTTTTAAATTTTATATCTGGTAACAGTTTATTTGATTTAAGCCTTTTGAAAAAATATATGAAAAACAGACGAAATAAATATGAATTTCAATTCAAACATATCGAAAATGAAACAACCAGTTGGTTTTAAAAAGAGCTGTTAACACGAAATATAATCAAAATGAAGAACGTAAAAGACAGTCATGAAGACATTTCAGAATATTAGTGAATCACATTTAACGCAAATGCAAGTGTCAAGCAAGCGACGCCCAGCAGTTTGTTTTAATTCAGAATCCTTAATGACGTGTGTTCTGTTTGACTTAATTTTTTCATGTTGTAACCAGTTTTCGAACCTTACCGATAACTAGCGCAATTGCGTTAACCAGCTCAAGCATATAAAATTGTACATTCGTCCTGCAAAGGATATTCGTAGATCATTCCAGTTAACTTTGCTTCCTATCACAGTGACACAACTAGATCATGTGCCACCAGAGACAGCCTTTGAATTTGCTGCTTTTCCAGGCTTCCAAGCCTATACAGTATTATACAGGAGGCTCCAAGATGCTGCATCCATAAAATCTTTACCCAGAGCCGGTCAGCCTCCTCACCCCCAACTATCTTCGTTACTGCCCATTTGAAAGGCAGTAACTGAGGTGGGTTATTATACAGTTGGACGATTTGACTGAAGACTGGCTACACCAGGCTCCAGTCTGATTTGGCAGAGTTTCTACTGCTGGATGCCCTTCCTAACACCAACCACTCCAAGAGTGTAGTGGGTGCTTTTATGGGTCACCGGCACGAAGGCCAGTCAGGCGGTACTGACAACGGCCACGCTCAAAATGTTGTATTTTACGTGCTACCTGCACAGGAGCCAGTCCAGCGGCACTGGCAACGATCTTGCTCGAATGTCTTTACACATGCCACCGGCACAAGTGCCAGGAAGGCGACGCTGGGCACAGGTGCCATCACGATTTCGCTTGCCCCAACAGGTCTTTGCAAACCGAGTTTCGTGTCCAATGAAGGAGACGACGTTGGCATGGGAGCCTGTCGTCGAATTTTGTTTGATTTCAATTTCACTTGCCTCAACAAGTCTTCGCAAGTGGAGTTTAGTGTCCAATGGAGGAAGGTACACATAAGTGGGCTGGCTACACCCCTGGCAGAGGCCTTGCATGCATAATTACATCTATATCCCTATCACTAACATCAGTAAATTCTCTAGTAACCCTTAACTAGTAACTCTTTCGATATCGACAGATAAAAACCTACTATATCAAACTGGGTGAACCTTACCCTGCTTTGCTTTAAACCAAGAAATAAACTCATTGGTGTTACACCATTAGAAGGACTACATTCCAATGATGGAACTTTGTATCTTTGTTCAGAGAAAGAATTCAAATGATTAAATACAGAATAGAAGAGACATACATACATACATACATACATACATACATACATACATACATACATAATGTAGTATAGATTTTATGAAGCATTGTCTGATATATATATAGATGTTTTAAATATGTTCTTAAAGCCAAATCAATACACATTATAGAAATTAATAATACAGGTTGATGGTTAATACATGTGTATGTATGCGTATGTGTATATATATATATATATATATATATATATACATAAATATATTTACACATATATATAAATGTGTGTATATATATATATATAATGTAAACAGAAAATGGAGAAATATTGACCAACAACAATTGACTAACATCAATTATAACTTTTTAATTAAATACAAATAGACTGTATCCCACCTAACAGCTGTTTCTCCTTCCAATGTTATACGTATTGTCTAAACCTATTGGCTTATCCCATTATTGTAAATTTTTATTTTACTGTTTTATTACTTATCCACCCCATAGAAAAATTAACCCACCAATTACTATTTTAAGTTTAGCCATTTACTCAACGTCTCGAAGAGATACGTAAGTGAAATGGTATGATTTAAATATATTAAGCCTTTCATCTTCTTCTTGAGACTCTTCTTTTCTTTCCTTTTCTTTTATGTATTTTTCTTCAATCTGGTGAAGCTCCATGTTCCAGATCAGATGTATTACCAAATATGATGAATATCATTTTCAGAATTTTCAATGACTATACCATATAACATTGGAAACAGAAACAGTTGTTAGATGAGATACAGTGTAATTGTATTTAATTAAAAAGTAATAATTGATGTTAGTCAATTGTTGTTGATCAATATTTCTCCATTTTCTTTTTACTTTAAATTTGATTCCTGATAAACTCATGTTTATCTTTGTCATTACCTGTAACCTATGAGCATAATATGCCTACATACGTATGTCCAGGGTTAACATAGGTAATTATACCGTTACTATAATGGATATTTTTATCCCTTAGATGGTTATTCCAACCTTTAACTCAACTAAACTTGTATATATATATATCATTAAAGATATAGGGTAAAATATTATTAATTTATTAATAAATTAATAATCTTTTACCCTATATCTTTAATAATTATTCACTCCCTGATACTAAACCACAAATTTTTCTGCGGTATTGCTTGTGATGCACATGGTGATTCTTGAGGATGGATACGGATTGACTTGTCTATAAATTCGGACATGCTGCTTTTGTTATGTGATGCGCGATGTCGCCTGATCAAGCATACATGGTTTTTGCCAGCATTTTCAAATTTATAATCTGGAATAACATACTGATGATGGAAATGAATTATTTTACTATTCTGATCCAGAAACGCGTATATATTTAATTAGAGGCTGGTTAATTTCGTTATTTTTTTCTTCTTGTATTTGCCTATGTGAGTTACAGTTATTTGCTATTTGTTAGAGACTTATTCTAGTAGTAGAATTAGCACTTTAACTGCTATTTCTAATTTTCGGTATGTGGTATGAGGTGAAGCAACAGTTGCTGATCCCTTAATTATACTTATATATATGTATATATGTATGTATATATGTATGTATGTATGTATGTATGTATGTATGTGTATATATATATATATACTGTTTATGTCATAAAATTTAGAAACATCAAAAGACATGAAATAGAAAAAGTAAAATGCTGCCCAGTATTTACACACTATTATTTATAGCATAATCTACTTCGAGTACCATCATCAAAACAATTTATGTGTATATATGTATGCATGCATGTATGCATATCTGTTTGAATGCATGCATGTATTTTTCTCCTAGTTTTTACAGCTTTGCTGTCAACAGTAAAAGCATGTCTGAGCTTCTTAAAATGTTACACAATATTTGTAACTAAAAATGGCTCATAAACATGTTTGAGCTTTTAGTTGTTTTACAGACTAAGAGATTATTACCTTACTTGGAAACAGATGAAGGTTGGCAACAGGAAAGGCATCCAGTCATAGAAAATCTACCTTAGTTCTGCCTGATCCATGCAAGCATGGAAAAGTAGACATTAAAACAATGAGATGATAATGATGATTGCTAAATCATCATCATCATCATCATCGTTTAACGTCCGCTTTCCATGCTAGCATGGGTTGGACGATTTGACTGAGGATTGGTGCAACCGGATGGCTACACCAGGCTCCAATCTAATTTGGCAGAGTTTCTACAGCTGGATGCCCTTCCTAACGCCAACCACTCAGAGAGTGTAGTGGGTGCTTTTACGTGTCACCCGCACGAAAACGGCCACGCTCGAAATGGTGTCTTTTATGTGCCACCCGCACAAGAGCCAGTCCAGGGGCCCTGGCAACGATCTCACTTGGCTTGCCGGGTCTTCTCACGCACAGCACATTTCCAAAGGTCTCGGTCAGTAGTCATCGCCTCGGTGAGGCCCAATGTTCGAAGGTCTTGCCTCACCACCTCAGCCCAGGTCTTCCTGGGCCTACCTCTTCCACGGGTTCCCTCAACTGTTAGGGAGTGGCACTTTTTCACGCAGCTATCCTCATTCATTCTCACCACATGTCCAAACCAGCGCATGCACACCACTACTGATGCTTCTTATGTTCAGCTTTTCTCTCAAGATACTTACACTCTGACGGGTATGCACATTTACATTACACATCCAGCGGAGCATACTGGCTTCATTCCTTGCGAGCTTACGCATGTCCTCAGCAGTCACAGCCCATGTTTCACTGCCATGTAGCATGGCTGTTCATACACATGCGTCATAAAGTCTGCCTTTTACTCTGAGTGAGAGTCCCTTTGTCGCCAGCAGAGGTAAGAGCTCTCTAAACTTGGCCCAGGCTATTCTTATTCTAGCAATTACACTTTCAGCGCACCCACCCCCACTACTAACTTGGTCACCCAGATAGCGGAAGCTATCAACTACCTCTAGTTTTTCTCCCTGGAATGAGATAGAAGTTGTTTCCTGTTTGTTTACAGTGTTTATTGCACCTGAACATCTGCCACATACAAAAACTAACTTTGTATGTGGCAGATGTTCAGGTGCAATAAACACTGTAAACAAACAGGAAACAACTTCTATCTCATTCCAGGGAGAATCATACAAATTATAATTTTGTATTTGTTCTTATGGAAGAAAAGTTTTAAGTTCATATTAGTGTTTCCAATTTTTTCAACAATGAATTCAGATCAAAATAGCTTATATTGAAGATAATCTACATTCTTCAAATTACTAATGAATGGGGAATATTTTAATGCTTTTTCCTTTGATAGAAATGAGGATAAAAGCTCCATTGCCGTCGCAATATCAGTTTTTATATACACTACTATTCTACTATTTTCACACTCTGTTTCCTTTACCCTGACTGTCTCAAAAGTAAACATCTGAGCAAAAGTCACATTTTTAGAACGATCTAGTTTCAGATATCCGTGCAGTCAAAAACTTTTAAGATTACACAAAAAATAGCCTCATTATCTGGGTAAACAGAAAAATGACCAGCCACCACGATTACTATTTATAGGTGAAACTTGAAGCCTCTGCTCCAGACAGGACATCTGCAAGAGAGATATGAAGTCAATAGATCTGGATGACCTGAGATGGGAGGAGGTTGCAAATGATTGCTCGTGATGGAAACAAATACTGCAGAAAGGGACAAAGTGAGGGGAAGAGAAACAGGAACTTGCCACCATAGTAAAGTGCACTCAATGAAAGGAAAAACCAGTAGTGCCAGTAGAGAGCTCCTTCAAATGCAGTTGCTGTATGCATGATTGCCACTCCCATGTGGGCCTGCACAGCTACAGCAGATGCTGCACCACCATCAGCAGCTGACACAATTTCTTCTGGTGCGAATCCATGGTCTCTCAAGGCCGATGGATGCCTACTACTATCCTCATCATGATCATTTTGAGGCCCACTTTTCCATGCTTACGTAGGACACACAGTTTGTTGAGGCAGATTTTCTACTGTTGGGAGCCTTTCTTGACATCAACTCTCAACTGTTTCCAAGCAAACTAACACTTTCCCATGACCAGATATGTTCTCACAGAATACTGGAAATGAATGCCAGCAACACTCATTTATAATTACTACACAATGTTAAGACAAAGGAATGTAAACACATACTATTTATACACATACATATATGCACACATTTGTAAATACATATATAATACATGTGTATGTATATATATGCACACACACACACACACACACACACACACACACACACACACACACACATAGAGGATTTCTTTCAGTTTTTGTCTACCAAATCCACTTACAAGGCTTTGGCTGGTCCAGGGCTATAGCAGAAGACATTTACTCAAAGTGCCACACAGTGAGACTGAACCTGAAACCATGTGACTTGGAAGCAAGATTCTTAACTTGACAGTCATGCTTGCACCTACAAAGTATACAGCCATTAGTTATAATTGTGAATATATTAATGATGATGATGATATATAAAAAATACAAAAATGGGGCAAGATTTTTTGATTCTTGAAATTATCTCCCTTTCCAAGTGGGGCTGAATTTGATTGCCATTTGGTAATTATAACACATCAGCTAGCAGTGGAGATAATTTTAATAAATCAAGAATTTATGTTGTATAGTATCTGATATACCTGTACTTATACAGGTCTATTGCTCTAACTCTGACCAACCTTGCTGAGGTAGTCCAATGAGACTAAAGTATGTCTTGTGCTTTCGCCAATAGGCTTTAAAGTAGTTCTATTCCTGTTTCTATTGTCCAAAAATTTTAAGTCAGCTGACCTTATTGGAGTTACCTTCTTTAATGTTTTTAGATTCTTTTTTTTAAGTCTAGATTGAGTTTTGGCCCATTAAATTACTTGGATGATCTTAGTTGATTGAAGTTTTTCAATCAACTGCTATACTTGAATAAAATGCTATTATATGTGCATTCAATATAAGTAATGCATGACTGTTCAGCTTTTATTATTTGATTTCTACATCAATTACTTCCTTTCAAAATATCCAAAATTAAGGATCATCTACATTTCTTTTATATGTAGTAACGGATGGGTAGTATTTCTTAATGAATGTATACCATATTAATGTTATGAAGCTGAAAAGAAATTAGAGTAAAGGCTCCACTGACTTCATATAAGTTTTATGCATATCATTATTCTACTTTTTCTGAAAGTTCTGCTTTTGTATAGAGATGAGGGTTGCAATGTTTTGCCTTTCAAATTTGTTTTCATTTTTGTGAACAGAAAAATGTGACAATGTTTGGTGAATGCAGTGAGTAAATATTGAAAGAATTTTCTTTCTTCAAAAAAAAAAAAACTCATATTAATGCAAAGAGAAATTAATCATTTGGTCAAAGTAGAATTTTCCATATTTCTCCTTCAAGTAACTCATATTGCTTGTATAATATCTGATTAACTATCTGATAAGATGTATAAATTCTGGACAAACAATATCTCAAACATCAAGCAAAATATTACCAACAAAGGCGCAGGCATGACTGCATGGTAAGAAGTTTGCTTCCCAACCACATGATTCCAGGTTCAGTCCCACTGCATGTCATTACATGGCACCTTGGGCAAATGTCTTCTATTATAGCCTCAGATAAACCAAAGCCCTTTGTGAATGGATTTAGTAGATGGAAACTGTAAGAAACCTATTGTGTGTGTGTGTGTGTGTGTGTGTGTGTGTGTGTGTGTGTGTGTGTGTGTGTGTGTACGCACATGAATGTGCACATTTGTGTGTGTGCACCCGTTTGTGTGTGCCTTTGTACCTGTTTGTCTCCCACAGCTGCTTGACAACTGATGGTGGTGCTTTTCTTTCCCCTAACATTAACAGTTCAGCTAAAAGAGACTGATAGAATAAGTGCCAGGCATACAAGAAATAGGTGCTGGTGTCAATCCATTTAACTAAAATTCTTCAAGACAGTGCCCCAGCATGGCCACAGTCTAATGTCTGAAACAAGTAAAAGATAAAAGAGAGAAGATTGTCTTTGCGTTTAATCAAGGCTGCTATCACATTTTTTAGGACGTCTGACATTTTGCTTCATAAATTGTAACTATTCAGTCCAAATTCAACAACTGTAATAATAAAATTAATAATAGATTTCATGTCTTCTTTTCAGACTCCCACACTCTTCTCTAGAAAAAAAACATTTGACCATTAATCAACATCCTTGGAAAACATTTTGCTAAGATTTGCTTTCAAAATTGTCTGAAATAGTCCAAAAGTGAATTTTCAAGTTATTAGCAATTTAACATATAATTTACTTATTAATCACTTTGAATTTTTGATTATGCCTTAGTGATCATTTCATCAATTAACACAAGTCAATAATCTGCTTCAAAAGAAGTCATCACTGGTTATTTCTTGACTGTCTGCTGGAAGATGCTTGCTTTACTCAAACAATCATTACAAAAGCAGTTCTTAAGGTTTGAAAGATTTCTTTTACTGTGAATATCTTCATGATGAAAGAATGTGTGAAAAGTGCAGTTTTGTTTCATTGGATAGAGGATTTTGTTATATCACAGTTTTAGCTAAAGGTTAATCAGTTTGGTCTTGAAGAAGAACTAATCTTCATGCACGATGGTGGAAAGGCAGTTGCAATTTGCAATTAGTTCAATAAGAAACCTCCAGAAGGATGAACAGCTGAGGAATCCACAGCTATACTATATAGTCTGCTATCTTCCCAAATATTTTGCCTGTGATTTCTTCTTAGGAGGATATGCCAAAATAAAGTTATACTTCATTTGTTCCAGAGTTTATAAGAACTGAACGATTGTATTAAGGCTACCTAAACTGAAACTGCAGCTGTGACATATCAGAATATTACACTGAAATTATCTATACATGTTCTATTAAGTTATGAAGCAATAGTCATTATATAAGAATTTCCAACAATTAAATAAATTTTTTCATACTATATGCCTCTCATTATTTATTACTTTATTTATATTTGCATGCACACATGCTCACATAAGGCATATGCAAGTGTATACATACACACACAAAAGTAAACATATTTTTGTATATTTTCATTACAAATCCTTTCTGACACCTGTTTGGTTAAATATATCACTTAAAGTAAATATAAATACTTCAAAATGCTTTTAAGCAGTTTGCTTCATATGACAAAATATAAATAATATATATAACATACATACATACATACATAAATACATATATATATATATATATATATATATATATATATACGTATGTGTGTGTGTGTGTGTATGTATAATTAAATATTGGATAAAATCTATATAGGAATTTATCAAGTAGTCAGCATGAAAACTGCCTACACCGATGATTAGGAAGTGGATTAGGTACACAAACTATGAAATCGTATGATTTGCAGCTGAATCTGTTTTTAGGAGACGACTTCCAAGTTGCATTCCCTCACTGTCGGTACACTGTATATCTATGATGGTAGTTTTGACTTTGAGAGTCACTCATAGCATGAGGCATTTACATGTAGTTATGCCCTTAATATGAGAGCGTAGCGGCTAGAATAAGAATAGCCTGGGCGAAGTTCAGAAAGCTCTGCTGGCAACTAAGGGCCTCTCGCTCAGGATAAAAGGTAGACTGTATGATGCATCTGTGCGAACTGCCATGCTACGCAACAGTGAAACATGGGCTGTGACTACTGAGGACATGCATAGGCTTGAAAGAAATGAAGCTAATATTATCTGCTGACATTTATCAAGCACATAGCCGAAATATATCCACAGTGATTTCAGAAAAGTAAAGGTTACAGTTTTTTTTTTCTTTTTGCGTTTAGCTGTTATTTCTAGCATATCAAGTTTCCCTCAGTGTCTAATCCCAATGTGCACCTTTTTTAAAATTTATTTACGTTGTTTAGAAAATAAAAATTATTTTGTTCACAAAATTTAATTAAAAGAAAAAAAATGTATGAAGTTAACAAAAACAGATAGTGTGTTATTTTTATTCCTTCTACCTATCTACGTTGTTTAGAAAAGAAAAAAGTCATTTAAAAAAAATTATTTACTTTGTTTAAAAGAAATTATTTACTAATTTGCATGCGCACACATGTATTCATTTGCACGCGCGCTCGCGCGCACTTTTCGTAGGATCGACCACTCACGACTAGCTAGCGCGGACGCGCGACAGCGCGTTCGGGTCCGCTCTGCTTGAGTAGTACCTATTCGTGTGTGTGCGTCTATGGTACATATGAGAATGTGCGCTCATGCTTATACACATACATGCTTGAATGTGTGCGTATGCATGTATACAATTATATTTGTGTGTATTCGCGTACATATCCCTATATATCTGTATACGTCATGCTAATATACATTTTTGTATACACATATATACGTCATCCAATTTTGTGGGCGTTTGTTATATACGCTCCACTACCTTCTTTTTTTCTCTCTTTCTTTCTTTCATGCTTTCTTTCTTTCTTTCTTGCTTTCTTCCTTTCCTCACGAAAAGCATGCTTTCTCCCTTTCTGCATTAGTAACGTCCTTTATCTATATGTTACTCGTCTCTACCCCTTACTTCCCCACTCCATAAGTTTAAGATACACTATCCTGTTCCAACGTCTAATCATTTTCGAATGAGGGCATGATTGTATGCATATATGTATACATGTGTATTCGTGCATGTCTAACAAATATATACCTATATACGTATATTACCTGTACGTATGCATCTGTGTATTTTGATGTATATATGTATGTTGTAGATAGTCTAGTATACGTATATACTGTTTATTTTTTATTCAATGCAGTGTAAATTTAATTTTAATTTTAATGTGTTAATTGAGCGATAATTCGAATATAATTATTTACAATATGCATTTTGGATCTTTTTGGTTTGACGGGCAACATTTTTCATTTATGTTTTATGTAGTGTCTTTGGTACCGAAACACTTTCAAACTTCGTATACTTGTATGAAAATAATAATAATAATAATAATAATAATAATAATAATAATAATAATAATAATAATAATAATAATAATAATAATAATAATAATAATAATAATAATAATAATAATAATAATAATAATAACATGATAAAAACTGGTGGGAACACAAACCACCCCCAGTACTTGAAAATGATCACATTGCACTCCTCTGGAACTTCACCATTCAAACTGACAGAAAGATAGACGCAAATAGGCCAGACATCATACTGAAA